>NC_069504.1:1071561479-1071645313 GCF_027579735.1 Bombina bombina
AGATTGCAGGGGGTCGAGCAATGAGTTGGAGAACATGAATTGGGTTAGGTGATCAAAAACTAGTTTTTCAAGGAATTTTTAAGCTAGCGGGAACAGTGATATGGGGCGGTAGTTTGCAGGAGAGAGTTAGGGTCAAGGGTGGGTTTTTTGAGGATGGGGGTGACCTTTGCATGTTTGAAGGAGGCAGGGAATGAGCCGGTAGAAAGGGGTAGGTTGAATATGCGAGTAAGAGCCGGAGTGAGGGTGGGTGACAGGGGAGGAATTAGATATATATATATATATATATATATATATATATATATATATATATATATATCCTATAATATAAAAGGCAAAGTTTGTTTGTCCGAAGCTGTCATGCGCAGTAGAGACAGCATGAGGACAAACACACCTGGCCTGACATGCAGTTTGCGGCAGTGGGGCAAAAGTGGGCGTGGCCGGCGCAAGAGAGAGAGACAAAAAAGAGGGGGGAGCGCGGGCGCAAAAGAGAGGGCGAGCGCAAGGGGTGGGACCGCTGTACTGCAAAAATATGGCCTGTGTAAACGGGCTTTAGGACGTGTGTGTGTGTGTGTGTGTATGTGTATGTATATAAAAAATATTCAGGGGTGTGGAAATTTAAAAAATAAAAATAAAAAAAAATACTTGTCCAAGGGACTAAAGCGGGAGCCCAATCTACTTGTCCCTCGTGACAATCTACTTGTCCTGATTTGCAAAATAATTTAAATCAAAACTATTTAAATAAGGTTTTTATTGATAAGGAGACAGACCTAACAATACTTAATCAACAAATGCAAGTAGGTGGTGAGATTAAACAGATTTCCAAATGAGAATTGTAGCTTACTTTATAAAAAAAAAAAAAAAAAACTAAACTTAAAAAGGGACAGTATACTATAAAATTGTTTTTCCCTTAATATGTTTCCAATTACTCTTTTTACCAGCTGCAGAGTATAAAATGTACGAGATTTGCTTTTTTAAGGCTTATCTGTGTATATGAATTAGCTGATTTTGTGTTTTGAAGCCACAACCTAATAACATGGGTTGAGCTTGTAGGTATACAGTAATCAGATCTCATTACTTTATCACATTGTGTAAATATACCTGCTTCTTTATCTTATATCTGTCCATAAACCAACCACCAATACTTGGAGAGAACAATGGAAAATTAACATTTTATTATCTTATCTTTTCTATAACCCACTGAGAGTGTAATGTCTTCTACTGGCTGTGTTAACACAGCTTGGCCTCGTGGCCAAAAACTTTCAGGATGGGTGGGGATATCACAAGCTAAATAAACTAATTCAAATGCCAATATAAGGTCAATGGAAATACTTGTAAAGAATTTAATCCACTTTACCTGCTAGAGTGTATCATTGAGAATAAATTAAAGGGGAGAATCTTTTTGAGTAAACTGTCCCTTTAACGGAGACAACCTCATGCGGCTATTTATATGCATTGAAATGCTTGGTTACACTAGACTAGATGATATAACTGTGTTGGTTATGTAAATCTGGGGAATGGGTAATAAAGGGATTATCTATCTTTTTAAACAATACAATTCTGGAGTAGACTGTTCCTTTAACTTCTTAAATTCAGGAGTAAGCTTTGCAAACCGTGAAAGGCTAGGAGGCGAGGTTAAATTAAAAAATATTTTTTTAGATATGTGTGTGTAACCTATGCAGGGACATGGCAAACTTTATAATTTTATTATTAAAAAAAATGCCATGTTGCTATGTGCCTGCATCATTTGCTGCATTAGTTGTCATTAAAAGTATGGCAGTACTAAAGCAAAGACCAAGCTGAGACGTGAGACATGCGCTGAAACGGCTGCGTGCTATGAAAAAGGAAAAAAAAACAAACAAAAAAAAAAAACGCATTAGCCCTGCTGCTGTCTGCTTGCCCGCAGCAGGACTAAATGTAATAAGAAACCACATGTCCGGCACACAAAACTGTATGTCCCGGGCATCGGGCTATAGGAATTCCACATCCCTGATAATATATATTTTTTTTTTGTGTGTATATATCAATAATCCGCACTTTGCAACCCACTCCCGATAATTACTGGGCCCTGGACAGGTCCGGCTAAATTTACTGGGCCTCAAAAACCCCTGATTTAGAGCATTTATTTGTAGAAAAGGACAACTGGTCAAAATGTATTTATTTATTTATTAATAAAATATTTTACCAGGAAGGATACACTGAGATTTCTCTCGTTTTCAAGTATGTCCTGGATCCACAAAACATTGCAATTGATACAATAGGGTACAATAAAATACAAAAACAATAATAATACACAATATATGCAAAAATTTAACATAGAACAGGTAGGAAATATATAATCAACTATGACAGGTGCATTCTGTTTTGAAATATGTAGAGAGGGATCTCTTAAAGGATATTAGGCTTGGGGAAGGTTTGAAAGTGTGCGGGAGGTCATTCCATAATTGTGGTGCTCTGTAGGAAAAGGAGGATTGAGCTGTTTTCTTTTTGTATTGAAGCAAGCTAAATAATGTGCTGGTACTGGATTGGAGGTTATAGGAGGTGGGAATAGCTGGGGAGAGCATTCTGCTCAGGTGGAGAAGGGGGTTTCCCAGAAAGGGTCTTAAACACAAGGCAGGAAAGATGGAGGTTGCATCTGGATTCCAGCGACAGCCAGTTTAGTTCTTTTAGCATGTCACAATGTGGTGGGTCCTGTAGTTACATTTTAGCACAAAGTGGCAGAATGAATTATACAATGTATTAAGTTTATTAAGGTGAGTTTGCGGTGCATATACCTAGTCCCCATAATCTATGATAGGCATCAGCATTTGCTGTACAATCTTTTCTTTTACTGTAGGGCTGAGGCCGGATTTGTTTCTGTATATGGCACCTAGTTTTGGATATAACAAAAAAGATGCAGTGTGACCTCCAATAATGCAAAGAAAACCAGTTAATATTCATGTTTGAAAACATAGTACTAATATTTTATCTTAGCAAGAATAAAGAAATTAATATTTGGTGGAATAACCCCGATTTTTAATCACAGCTTTAATTTGTCTAGGCATGCTCTCTATGAGTCTTTCACATAGCTGTTAAGTGACTTTATGCAACTCCTAGCACAAACATTAACCCTTTGAGTGCTAAGCACTTTCCCACCTGGGTGCTAAGCTGATTTGAGAGTTTTTTGTTAAATATTTTTTCTTTTTTACTTTTTTTTTTTTCAGATCCCCAAGACTTATACCGTTGGAAAGGTTAGGTTATTATCTTTCTTGGGGGTCTGTAGCTGTTTAGATGCCTGAGACACAGGCTTCTAAGCAGCATGTCCCCTTGCCCTATACTATCCATTGTCTTTTTTTTTTTTTTTTTTTTAATAAAGTTGCGCGGTGAGCCGTTGTTAGCACCTGAGTGGGATACTCTGCAACGGCTCATAGCCGTCGCTAGCACAAGGGGTTAAAGCAGCTCAGCTTTGTTTGATGGCCTGTAACCATCCATTTTCCTCTTGATCACATTCCAGAAGTTTTTAATGGAGTTCTGGATATTGTGCTGGCTATGACAGGGTCTTGATCTGGTGGTCCTGCATCCACACCTTGATTAAGCTGGATGTATGGCATGGAGCAGTGTACTGCTGAAAAAAAAAATCCTAAAATTTGGGAACATTATCAAAACAGAAGAAAGCAAGTTTTCTTCCAGGATAACATTGTATGTGGCTTCATTCATGCGTCCTTCACAAAGATAAACATGCTTGATTCCAGCCTAGCTAAAGCACCCCCTGATCATCACCAAATTACACCGTGACTTGCAAGCCTCTCCAGTCTCTATCTAACCATTAGATGACCAGGTGTTGGGCAAAGCTGAAAAATGAACTCATCAGAGATAATGACCTGGAATCTGGCAGATTTGTCTTTGTAAAGGATGCATAAATCAAGCCATGTACAAGCTTATCTTGGAAGAAACCTTGCTTCCTTCTGCTCTGACAATGTTATCCAACTCTGAGGATAGTTTGTTTCCAGTAGGACAATGCTCCATGCCAGACAGATCAATCAAGGTGTGGATAGAGGACCACCAGATCAAGACCCTGCTATGGCCAGCTCAATCTCCAGACCTGAACCCCACAGGGTTATTCCACCAAATCTTAATTTCTGAACGCTTGCTAAGATAAAACATTAGTATTTTGATGTTTAAAAATGAACGGGTTTTCTTTAAAATTATTAGAGGTCTGAAAACACTGCGTTTTTTTGACCAGTTGTCATTACCTGCAAATATATGCCCTAAATGACAATATTTTTATTTTGAAAATGGTGTATATATAAAATGCTACACTGAATAGCTTTAAAGTATAGCAGAGATTCAAGTGAACAGCAACATCCCTGTTACATTTTATATTTATGACCCTTTAATAATAATAATAATAATAATAATAATAATAATAATAAGCGGGCGCCGGGGAAGCACATTCATCATAAATGCGCAAAAGCACAGTTTAAAAAAAATGGATCTCTTCATACTGAGCACAAATGCACACCTGCATGTTAATATATTTTCAAGCAATATAAGCAGTGCACAGTTGTATTCATATAAATAAAATTCACCTGACAATATTATACAAGAGACTGATTACACCACTAGGCATAATATATAACAAGTATTGTAGTGTTCAGACAGACAATAGTCTGCATGACTTGTTTAAACAGAATTTGCTGTAATGCAAACAGTGATATAGAATCCCAAAGTATGAGGTTTGTTTTTAACATAGTTATAAAAAACGTCAGCAAAAGTCTAGATTTATATGTGTATCATTGATAATAACAGGCTTTTATTAAAGGGAAAGTAAAGTCAAAATTAAACTTCAGATTCAGATAGGAAATTACTTTAACTTTATGATCCAATTCACTTCTACCACCATTTTTTTGCTTTCTTTGCATCCTTTTTTGAAGGGCAAATCTAGGTAAGAGTGGCAACACACTACTGGGTGCTAGTAAGCACATCTGGTGAGCCAATAACAAGAGGCGTATGTATACAGCCACCAATCTCCAGTTAGCTCCAAGTAATGCATTGCTGCTCCTGAGCCTACCTAGGTATGTTTTTCAACTAAGGATACCAAGAGAACAGCGCACGTTCCAGAACAGAAGCAAACTGGACAGTAATGATTATTCAGATGGAACAAGCAATTTTATACAGTTTAATTTTGACTTTACTGTCACTTTAAATCACAAACGCGTGCTTCCATATTGATCATTGGGAAAAGTAGTATACGGTTTGTTTAAATTCAGCCCTGTGTCAATTTCACTGTGAAAGAACGAAAAAGGGTCGTGTGATTGAGTAACTCGTTTAGGAATATGTTGTATAAATCATGACAGAGCTAAGCCCACTCGTGCAGGGTCACCCACCCACCAGGTGTCAGTGCATTACCGGCTGTACATCCGGGACCTCACCTGCATATTGGGCACGAAGCCCTTGCGGATCCGCCAGCAGTTCTTGTGGATCTTATCCAGATACTGTAACTCGTCATTGTAGCTACGGCTCATGGTGTCAGCTCCTCACACAGGCACTCGGCAACTGGACAAGCACTCAAAACGGAACTCGGCATACGTCACTTCCGTAGTCCGTACGGTGGCCGAGCAGTGCCAAACATTACTATAGGTAGGTAGTAGACAGCAATAGCTCTTTAACAAAGCACTATGGTATTATCTCTTGTTGTTTTAATGACAACACAGAGATTCATTTTTTCCCCCCGTATAATCTTTCTTTAAACTCAATTGCACTCCCCAATATGGCGGTGAAACGTTGCTACATTTTCTGTCACATTAGTGTATATATAAAACAATGGTATTTGCCTCACTTCCGACACATTGTGCTATATGTGGGCGGAGTCCCACACTATTATGGGCGGGGTAATGTCACGTGCTACTGACATGTTCCCGCCCTACATGTTACTTGAGGGAACGCAGCAAAGCGGTGAAGCATTTGAGTTCAGGTGAGGAGAGTTTATCTGGGGGTTTATAACCAGATCCGTTATGGGGGTCTCACATGCGACACCTCACAGGGCTGTTTGTGAGACGCACAAGATAACTGACCAGGGAGGTGTCAGTTAGTTACTAGAAAGTTCTCATCATAATGGAGAATGATTGCGCAGATGGATTTTTTTTTTAATTTTATCAAATACTTCAGCATCCGTGTACAAATCGTGTTAGATCAGTTACTTGTAGGAATTTAAAATGTCAAATGCACATGGCGGTGAATATCAATGTAAAATATAAACATTTCTGCAATATACTTCTATTGGCAATAATGCTTCTAAATAAAAGTTATTACTGGTTCAGTGGCAAATGCACACATGATTTGTGTTGTAGAAGAGCATCAGGATTCTAACACCCAGTCATGGTGTATTGAGTCAATGTCAGCACTGCTGATTAACATGATGTGGTGCATAAAGCGCTCAGCATATCTGCGTATACCACTGAGAAACAGTAATCAACTAGAAGCAGTTTTTTTCAATGGAAGTTTATCACAAAAATGCTTTTATTTAAAAATAAAAATGCACCCATGCACATTTCAAAGTTAACATTTATATCTCTTAAAATGTTTTTTTTTAGCCTGTAGAATCACCTTCAACCAACACAGGAATTGTGTCAGGTTCAATAAATTGCAGGTGAGAGATGCAGAATGTGTGACAAATAAATAAATGACCTTCCCAACAATGTTTGACAGATGGAGAAATGGCTTCCAGTGGTGTGGAATAGGTCCGGGGTTTACAAATTTCTTCTAAATCTCTGAGCCAACCAATAAATTTAGGAGCCAGATTTTTTTTTTTTAAACGGAGATTAAACCTTGTTCCTTTAGTACATAAAAATAAAATTATATATATGTGTATATATAAACACTGTTATATCAATATACTTTTTATTTCTATGATTACCTGTATCCCTAAGCCCATGCAGACTGCATCTTATCTCAGTACCTGCTTTTTACAATCTTGCATTTTAGCTAATTAATGCTGATTCTCAGGAAACCATTCTCCATGGGAGTGAGCACAATGTTATTTATATGTCACACATTAAATAGCACTGTCTGGCTGTATTGCAAGATTGTAAAAAGCTTAAAAAAAAGCACTGAGATAAGGGGCTTAGAAAAAGGCAATCTTACAGGTCATAAAGTATATTAATACTGTATAACAATGTTTGTTGGGGAATGAGTTTTAAAGGGACATTCAACACTTACTGTAACATGTTTTGATATTGTAAATAAAAAAACGGAGGTCCGCTTACACTATACCCCTCCTCCCTTGCCGCCTTGCTTCTGTCCTAATCAGCGGCGCTAACTACTCTAATACCCGGTAAATATGGATGCCGAACTCCCCCCACTATTACGTAGCTGCCTTCTTCTTCAACTGATAAGCAAATCAGAATCCAGTCCTCGGACAGAAATTGCATAACATTCTTGCAAAATTACTGCTATATAGTGCTCCAGACTTTCTATGTACACCACACTATGAGCCAGATTACAAGTGGTGCGCTAACAGATTTTCTCGATGACATGCTAACTGCGTTAAAAGTAAACTTTTAATGCAGATGGCTTAGCGCATTTATTACAAATTGAAAGTAAAAAGTTAGCACGAGAGTGAAACTGATGCTCCTTATCTTTAGGACTTTGGATATTGCGGCCTTTCTAACTTGTGCGCTACCCCAACACGCATTAGACCAACTGCACTAAACTCTGAAGGTAGCTATGCATATTTTACATTCTAATGCTCTTCACATAGAAAAAAAAATTCTTTTTATTTTTAAATATATATATATCTATGCATTGTGCCCTATGGCTAGCACTCTATTGGCTAAGAGGTTGAAACACCACCTCATTGTGAAAATAGCATTTTGCTGTGTGCGGGTGGAGCCGCTCAGCTTGGCATAAACTGAAGGGAAATAAAGAAACTTTCAGCATGAAGTTTTTTTATACTTCATGACTGAAAGTCCCCTTTATTTATAGCACTGGTAAATCCTAGCGTTTCTAAAACGCTAGGATTTCCTTCACTTTATACTAAAATCTGCCTTTCTAAAATTCTTTGAGAGACTTTTCCCTACTCCAAGACTTGTTAAATAATTTCGCCAGAGAGGAGAGATTTTGGTAATTGGGCACTCAGAGTTAAGAATTCTGCATATGCGTAATTCAAACATTTTACAGTGAATTAAATATTGATATCATATAAACAGTTCAATAGTTGAGAGACAGTGAAGTATGTTACAGTGACTTGGAACTTTCTGTTTTGTTTGTGGTCTATGAATTTAAAGGGACAGTATACACTCATTTTCATATAACTGCATGTAATAGACACTACTATAAAGAATAAGATGCACAGATACTGATATAAAAATCCAGTATAAAACTGTTTAAAAACGTACTTAGAAGCTCTCAGTTTAGCTCTGTTGAAAAGGTAGCTGGAAAGCCCACTGCAAGTGGCAAATAAGACACTCCTCCCCCCTCCCCCTTCTTTTGCATATGAAAAGACCCTTTACACAAACAGGAGCAAGCTGGAGAAGGTAGCTGACGGTATTTTCATAAAACTTTGGGGCTTGGTTAGGAGTCTGAAAATCAGAGCAATGTTCTTTAAAAATAAGCAAAATTATATATTTTTTTAAAAAAACTAACTTATGGGCTTTATAAATAGATCATCTACAAAACATTTATGCAAAGAAAAAATGAGTGTATAATGGCCCTTTAAATCAAGCCATTCAGAAGTGAAACTGAAAGCCATTTATGTTATTGTTATGAAAATGATACTAGTGTTTGCAAAGGGCTGTGCTTACAGACTCAGAGCAGTCCTATTTCAGACAAGAGTTTGCTGGTGCTGGAGCTAATAGACTATAAATAGAGGGTTTTGAAGAATTAGAACTGAGTGGCATACTTTGTCATGGTCCATAGTTAGTAGCTCCTAATTTAGAGACTCAGAATGCCATCTGTTAAATATAGGGTTAGTGAGGTACTGGTCTAGATTACCTACCAGCAATTCCAGTTTCTTATATTCCTCTGTTAATATATTATGGTGAAATGATTGAAGTTTAGTGAAGAGGCCCAGGCCCTATAGAATAACATTTAAACCAGAGAGACTGTTAGTGAATCTAGTAATAATTCTTGCTTGGTTTAAAGCATATCAGGTATGTAGGGGGTCACAGTGTTTGTAATTAACTTATGGCTTCAGGTGTGGTCTCCAAGACCTTTTTCTGGCAGTGAATAGTTTACCTTGGGAGTCTGATAGCAAAGAGGAGGCATCATTTTTACTTTTTTGAAGTCTAGCAGTTACTGTTAATATGTTAGGAATCTATAATATTATTCAAGCAATGCATTATTTCTCATTTTAGAGTACAGTTACTATAGCATAAAGCCTTAGATGTCATTTAGTTCTTTAGATAGCCTGATAACAGGGTCTGTACTTACATATTATCTGTATTTTTAGATAGTATAATTACATATATTAAGTTCCGTGGCTTGTCGTGAGTGAAAATGAGGCTGCGAGTGAGAGTGAGAAAACAGACACATCGCCTGGAGTTGGAGGAGGAGAAGCCAACACTGGGAGACTTGAGGAAAAAACTCTCCACATCTTTCCTCCCCTCTTTAGGTTACAGGTAAATCATTTTTTTGTCTAACTGCAGACAATAATCTTTATATCTACAGCTTATTCCAGCAATAAAATATGTGAAAAACACATTCAGACTGCCATACTTCTGCAGATGGGTAACCGATTTGGTTTATATAAAACACACTAAAGCAGCATGTATCTCTTAACACTACAGCTATATATCCTATTGTTATTGCTAAAAACATATAGATTTCCGTGCAGGTTAATTCAGTCACTTACTTATTAATTTATTTAAGCTGAATACACGTAACTCACGTTTGTCTAAACTTGATAAATTGCTCTTATAAGCCTGTGCACTGAAAAAAGTTGAAAAATATTTCTTAAATGATGGAACCTGATTACCTTTGTAATAGTACAATGACTGACCCTGTTTCTTTAGTTCTGCAAGGGATGTAAATATATCAGATTCCAAACAGATGTTTAAAAGACTGTGATACAGTGCTAAACTAACGTTACAAATAAGTGACAGTGCATTAAAGTTAGCAGAATTCTGTTGTGTTTTTTTTTACAGCATGGAAGAGACCTTCATCATAAGTCTAAATGGTAGAGACCCACTGACTGAGGATCCAGATATGCTGGAGTCCTGCGGCATCATACCTGGGGATCTGATTGTTGTGCTGGTGTCTGACTCACAGTCTCCTACTGCCCCGACACTGCCACATTCCTCACTGCTTGAGGGCAACCAGAACATGTCTGCTGCACCTGATGGTCCAGGACAGTCCTCAAGCACAACGGGCGTTGATCAAAACCCCCAAACAGAAAATGTTGGTGCAGGGACACAAAGCACAATTAAGGTAAATGTATTGAGGGTTACACAGTTAATTAGCATGCACCTCTTTGCTTGTTCAAATGTTTTTATATTGTGAGTGATCTAGTAATTGTTATGTAAATCTATCTATCTATATCACATCATTCTGATTCAATGATTTGAATACAATCATCATTTCAATGTAATGTTTTATTATGTTATACATTATTAATAAATAGATTTAAAAAAATCAAGTAAAATTATTTGCTACTGTAAAATGAACTTTTTGTTTTTTTCCCTCAAGTTTATTTGTTTTTGTCTTATGACCAGTGACCCTCTTAACAATGCCAAAATTCTACTTGTATTGTTGTAGCTCAAGGTTATACAATTGTTTTAATTATGTTAATAAACTATTTAAAAGTGTATAACTACCCCTTCCCCCTACCTCATAAGGGGGGCAGAAAAGATTATCTGAATCACAAATGCTGTCAAGACAGCAGAATATTTATTTATTTATATGAAAACATGACTAAACTATTGTAACTCTCCAATATTGAATTCATACATAACATTTTCATTGGATTTATTTAGCAAAATATATTTTTATTTTTGTAGTATTATACTGCATATTTGTACATATTTTTTAATATTTCTCTCTCAAGATTTTTTTCTATATAATGTATTTAAATATTTCATATGTTATAACTTTTCTGCTTATATAATATTAGACCTAGGTGTCTTGAATTTATTTTTCAGAATAACCTCTCTAAGGCACAGGTACAAACAGGATAGACAAGGCTTACAAGTAGTCAGCCTGTCCTCATGGGATTACATTTGCTGCCTGCATTTACCATGCAAAACTGTCCCCTGCTTTCATTAAAGCAGTGCTGCCCTTCTGCAATCACCCCATTCAGATCAGTCTGGAATGTTTTTAATGGGACATTAAAGACTTTGAGTTAGTAATATAAAATTATAAACTGTATAAAAAAACTCTGCAATATACTTTCATTATTTGTTTTGTCCCCTTTTCCTGTAATCCCATTCTGAAATTTTCAGTTCATGTTATAAATGGAAGTACAGAACACTGTTATATTCTACACAACCATTAGCTGAACACTAGTGACCTATTTATAACTGTCCCTAATAGACCACAGCATAGAAGGTAACCTAAGTTACAACATGGCAGCTCCGATTTTTTTTGTTGTTGTCGATATTTAAACAGCTAATGAAACTTAAAAAAAATACATCTGTTATTCTCAGACTAATCTTTTCTTTGAATGGTTCATTCTATCTAGCATTTATTTAGTATCTAATGTCCCTTTAATATGCCACCTCCGAGGTGATGGTGAAGTTTTGTTGCAAACATGAGCAAGCCTGTAACCGAAAGGGCCATTAGTATTTTGATAAGACTAACCCTTGTATGTTATTCCTAATATTATTTTAACAATCAAAACACTTGGCTAGATTAGCCTTAAAAAGCAGCGTTGAGAGGTCCTAACGCTGCTTTTTAACGCCCGCTGGTATTACGAGCCTTGCAGGTACAGGTGTACTGCTCACTTTTTTGGCCAGACTCGGAAATACCACAAATCCACTTCCGTCAATTGCGTATCCTATATTTTCAATGGGACTCAAAACTGAGCAGTACACCCTCTCCTGTCAAGCCTGGTACCGCAATTTAAAGTCAGTAGTTAGGAGTTTTACACTACAACGCTGTAGCATAAAACTCTTAACTAAAGTGCTAAAAAGTACACTAACACCCATAAACTACCTATTAACCCCTAAACCGAGGCCCCCCCCCCCATATCGCAAACACTAAAATAAATATTTTAACCCCTAATCTGCTGAACCGGACATCGCCGCCACTATAATAACTATATTAACCCCTAAACTGCCACACTCCCGCATCGCAAACATTAGTTAAATTTTATTAACCCCTAATCTGCCGTCCCTAACATCGCCGCCACCTACTTACATTTATTAACCCCCTAATCTGCCGCCCCCAACGTCGCCGCCGCCACTATATTAAATGTATTAACCCCTAAACCTAAGTCTAACCCTACCCCCCCAACTTAAATATAATTACAATAAATCTAAATAAAATTACTACAATTGCCTAAATAATTCCTATTTAAAACTAAATACTTATCTATAAAATAAACCCTAAACTAGCTACAATATAACTAATAGTTACATTGTAGCTAGCTTAGGGTTTATTTTTATTTTACAGGTAACTTTGTATTTATTTTAACTAGGTAGAATAGTTATTAAATACTTATTAACTATTTAATAACTACCTAGGTAAAATAAAGACAAATTTACCTGTAAAATAAAACCTAACCTAAGTTACAATAACACGTAACACCACTATAATCAAATAAATTAACTAAATTAAATACAATTAATTACAATTAAATAAAATTATCTAAAGTATGAAAAAAAACAAACACTAAATTACAGAAAATAATAAAATAATTACAAGATTTTTAAACTAATTACACCTACTCTAATCCCCCTAACAAAATAAAAAAGCCCCCCAAAATAAAAAAAGCCCTTCCCTACACTAAATTACAAATAGCCCTTAAAAGTGCCTTTTGCGGGGCATTGCCCCAAAGTAATCAGCTCTTTTACCTGTAAAAAAAAATTACAACCCCCCCCCCCAACATTAAAACCCACCACCCACACAACCAACCCTACTCTAAAACCCACCCAATCCCCCCTTAAAAAAAACTAACACTAACCCCTTGAAGATCATCCTATCGTGAGACGTCTTCACCCAACCGGGCAGAAGTGGTCCTCCAGACGGGCAGAAGTCTTCATCCAACCAGGCAGAAGTGGTCCTCCAGTCGGGCAGAAGTCTTCATCCAGACGGCATCTTCTATCTTCATCCATCCGGCGCGGAGCATCCTCTTCATCCGTAGTCTTCTTACTAAATGACGGTACCTTTAAGTGACGTTATCCAAGATGGCGTCCCTTCAATTCCGATTGGCTGATAGAATTCTATCAGCCAATCGGAATTAAGGTAGAAAAAATCCTATTGGCTGATGCAATCAGCCAATAGGATTGAAGTTCAATCCTATTGGCTGATCCAATCAGCCAATAGGATTGAGCTGGCATTCTATTGGCTGTTCCAATCAATTGCATCAGCCAATAGGATTTTTTCTACCTTAATTCCGATTGGCTGATAGAATTCTATCAGCCAATCGGAATTGAAGGGAAGCTATCTTGGATGACGTCACTTAAAGGTACCGTCCTTTCGTAAGAAGACTCCGGGTGAAGAGGATGCTCTGCGTCGGATGGACCCGCTCCGCGCCGGATGGATGAAGATAGAAGATGCCGTCTGGATGAAGGCTTCTGCCCGTCTGGAGGACCACTTCTGCCCGGTTGGATGAAGACTTCTGCCCGTCTGGAGGACCACTTCTGCCCGGTTGGGTGAAGACATCTCATGGTAGGGTGATCTTCAAGGGGTTAGTGTTAGTTTTTTTTAAGGGGGGATTGGGTGGGTTTTAGAGTAGGGTTGGTTGTGTGGGTGGTGGGTTTTAATGTTGGGGGGGGGGTTGTAATTTTTTTTATAGGTAAAAGAGCTGATTACTTTGGGGCAATGCCCCGCAAAAGGCACTTTTAAGGGCTATTTGTAATTTAGTGTAGGGTAGGGCTTTTTTTTATTTTGGGGGCTTTTTTATTTTGTTAGGGGAATTAGATTAGGTGTAATTAGTTTAAAAATCTTGTAATTATTTTATTATTTTCTGTAATTTAGTGTTTTTTTTTTCATACTTTAGATAATTTTATTTAATTGTAATTAATTGTATTTAATTATAGTGTAGTGTTAGTGTAACTTAGGTTTTATTTTACAGGTAAATTTGCCTTTATTTTAACTAGGTAGTTATTATATAGTTAATAACTATTCTACCTAGTTAAAATAAATACAAAGTTGCCTGTAAAATAAAAATAAACCCTAAGCTAGCTACAATGTAACTATTGGTTATATTGTAGTTAGCTTAGGGTTTATTTTATAGGTATTTAGTTTTAAATAGGAATGATTTAGTTAATTGTATTAATTTTATTTAGATTTATTGTAATTGTATTTAAGTTAGGGGAGGTTAGGTTTAGACTTAGGTTTAGGGGTTAATAACTTTATTATAGTGATGGCGACGTTGTGGGCGGCAGATTAGGGGTTAATAAATGTAGTTAGGTTGCGGCGACATTGGGGGCGGCAGATTAGGGGTTAATAAATATAATGTAGGGTTCAGCGATGTCGGGGGCGGCAGATTAGGGGTTAATAAGTGTAAAATTAGGGATGTTTAGACTCGGGGTTCATGTTAGGGTGTTAAGTGTAGACATAAATGTATTTTCCCCATAGGAATCAATGGGGCTGCGTTAGGAGCTTTACGCTGCTTTTTTGCAGGTGTTAGGTTTTTTTCAGCCGGCTCTCCCCCATTGATTCCTATGGGGAAATTGTGCACGAGCACGTTTAGCCAGCTCACCGCTAACGTAAGCAGTGCTGGTATTGAGGTGAGATGTGGAGCAAAATTTTGCTCTTCGCTCACTTTTTTGCGGTTAACGCTAGGTTTCTAAAAACCTGTAATACCAGCGCTGTCTGTAAGTGAGCGGTGAGCATAAACTGCTCGTTAGCACCGCATCCCTCCTAAAGCAAAACTCGTAATCTAAGTGACTGTTTGTAACACAATACTAAATGAATATTCCAATACTGTATATAACAACCATTACTAAATTAACACTTTCATAGATCACAGTGTATTCATTTTATAGCCTTTTAAAGCATGTATTAGTCATTGCAGTATATAATACACCTTTCTGTGTAGTACATAGTTGTAGATAATGCTTATTACCCTATATACCAGCTAACATAACTACATTTAACATCTCCATAGGAAAGAGGATAAATAAGTGTAACATCTGAATTCATTGAAAAAAGTGTTTTTGAGAATGAACGTGGATCAGTCATTTACATGGTTCAGGGTAAAACAAAACAAAATTGAAACAAAACTTGCTGTAGCGCCTGTAAACTTTTCACAAGCTAAGTAAAGTAGTTTTATGTACCATTTCAATGATTGTATTGTGTGTTTTTGTGTGCACACATACATATACTGTATGTAGAGCAATATATTTTCACTAGTCCCAGGTGTTTAAGAAATTGTAGTACGGGAGTAACACATTTTTGCCTTCTGACTAGTAACTTTTTTTTATCTGCCTGAACACATTTAGTGATATCTTCCATGTAGTTTTTCCACTAAGGTTAATATGTAGTGTGACATCTGCAAATTCTGTAATTTAGTGATGCATAATATCCAGCCCATTTGCATTACAGCATAATATGTAAGATGTTGGCTATAACAGGATGCATATTTATTTCCTGAGTTAAGCTTTAAAGACATTTATGTATCTTGCCTTATATAAATATATTCTTAAATTGTTATGTCTATAACTATATTAAACTGTACAGGTTGGAGTGAGTGTATCAGATACAAATCCAGCTTTGGAAATGCCCACCGATGATGATGATATCAAGGCCGTGAGGTCTCCCTGGGAGCCAATGCTGTGCAGTGAGGCTGTGGATGGGAAAATCCCACATTCCCTGGAGACTCTGTACTGTACTGCAGGCTGCATCTGTGCTAATGATGCACTGATAGTGGTCATCCATTTGCTAATGCTGGAGACTGGGTACTTGCAACAGGTAGGATATTAATGTTTTATTTAAATGTTAGAGTTGGGTAAAACATCTACAATTGCAGGATTATGTCATATCATGTGTAAATAAAAAGCTTTGTGTCAGAATTAACGGGGATCAATCAGTTATGGGATTCTTGGTTCTTTTTAGGACGATTAAAGGGACATGATTCAAATAGCGCTTACAATGTTAAACAACTTTTCAGTTTTCTTCTGCTATCATATTTGCTTCATTCTATTAGTATTATTTTAATGAAGGTTAAAAATTGTAACCAATTCTGACTGACTCTAGTCTGTGCATAGAATGCTTGAAATGTTTCCTAAGTTAAGATCTCTTTTCTATTTAAATATAAAAAAGAGAGAAGTCCTCAATCTGGGAACGAATAATAGCTTGTTCTATGGCTAGTTACCACCCTAGGAGCAGCCTCTTTTTACTCAACATGTGCCTTTCACAGAAAAGTACTTTCCTGTAGCATATCAGTCTGCCCCTGACTAAACATTACAGTCCAGTCCCGAAATACTACACATTTTCTCTCTGAACGGCAAAACCCCATACGTACGTCCTAGGCCTAGTGTGGACCTCATCAGTGAGGTGCAGCCATATCCCTTTAGGTACATTAAGCAACGGTTTCATGTCTAGTGTCCCACATCACCCTTAGGGAGACTTCCCCAAGGTTCATAATTTGCATACACAAAAAGAGCAGCGTCCAACCTATTTGTAAATTCTGATACGCAACACCACTTCTAGTAATATATGATATTTATTAAATATACAATAATAAATTATCATTAGTGAACCAACTAGTTGGGAAGTTACCTTTTGATGGTGCAATTGAAAGAGTGTCTAGAATATTGTTGCCAAGATTGCTATATAATATGCTCTCATAGAATGGAGGGATGTTTCAACAAACAATACCACAGTAAATTACCAAAGTTTTGTATTGCTGTGTGTATTATTGACTTATATGGCTTGTAATTTAGAAGAGCAAGGACATACACCATGGAAGAAGATGGAGACGCTGCCAGGGTCTAAAGTAGCAGTATTGTGATAGTTTATCTGTTTTATTTTTTCATCAAGTTTATTTACGCATTTGCTATTCGTACCCCTGCTATGCATTGATCTTTCCTCTAGGGCCATTAGACATCTTCATGCCACTTTTTTTTTTTTGCAGGGTGCAGATGCCAAGATCATGTGCATGCCAGAGGCGTGGCGCAGTGGAGGTGTCTACAAGCTACACTACACTCATCCCCTTTGTAATGAAAACTCTGTCACTCTAACTTGCGTGCCTCTGGGAAAGTTCATTGTTGTAAATGGTAATACATTTAAACAACTGTTTTATTTTTTATTGCAAAGATACCAAGTAAATTTGTTTATTGCACAGGGAATTTGTAAAATAATAAATACTGCATGTCAATGGATTGACCTCCATCCTGTTAATGTTAACGGATATTTTATTGCAAGACCAGAGAGTCATATTTTGCTTTATTTCATATTTACTACTGAGTGCAGTTTTATGAAGTACAGGAAATAAAATAACATATTTACAGATAAAACATAATAGGATAAATGTGTCCACGGAAATAGGGCCCTCAGTTCCTCCTCTGTTTGTTTGATAAATTTTGTCCTGTCACTTACAAATATTGTATAATCGTTTTACTGTTATCTGCTGTACCCATGGACAGCGCTGCAGATTTTTTTGGTGCTTTATAAATAAAGCATAATAATAATAATTTGAGTGGTGCAGAGAAAATTGGAATGTTCATGAACAGTCCAGAGTGTACCCAAACCTCATTGTTTCCTGCTCAGAGATGGTATCACTTTTGTACACTGGATCATATTTTAGATGAGTTATATAAACGTAACTATGGGGTCAATCACCATTCTGATGTTAAAGTCCCCATAGACTTTAATGGTGGTTGTCTGTCTGTTTAAAAACATTCAATACATCTTTTTTTCAAAGGGATTGTGATCAACCCCTATGTTAATTTTAGTTTGTCTTTATTTCTCCTACATTGGTGTGTTCGGTCCACGGCTTCATCCTTACTTGTGGGATATTCTCATTCCCTACAGATATGGCAAAGAGAGCACACAGCAAAAGCTGTCCATATAGCCCCCCCCCTGGCTCCGCCCCCCAGTCATTCTCTTTGCCGCTCTGAACAAGTAGCATCTCCACGGGGATGGTAAAGAGTATGTGGTGTTAGTTGTAGTTTTATTTCTTCTATCAAGAGTTTGTTATTTTAAAATAGTGCCGGTTTGTACTATTTACTCTACAACAGAAAGTGATGAAGATTTCTGTTAAAAGAGGAGTATGATTTAACACCAGTAACTAAAATCCATTGCTGTTCCCACGCAGGACTGTTGAAACCAGAGAACTTCAGTTGGGGGTAACAGTTTGCAGACTTATCTGCTTCAGGTATGACCAGTCTCTTTTCTAACAAGACCTAGTAATGCTAGAAGACTGTCAGTTTTCCCTTATGGGATCGGTAAGCCATTTTCTTAGACTCGGTAACAGAATTAAGGCTTATAAATTGGGCTCTATGCTGGTTGACACTTTTGTGGGCTAAATCGATTTATTTATATCATATTTATATGACATTTGGAGTGTTTTGCAAACTTTACAGGGAGTGCAGAATTATTAGGCAAGTTGTATTTTTGAGGATTAATTTTATTATTGAACAACAACCATGTTCTCAATGAACCCAAAAAACTCATTAATATCAAAGCTGAATAGTTTTGGAAGTAGTTTTTAGTTTGTTTTTAGTTATAGCTATTTTAGGGGGATATCTGTGTGTGCAGGTGACTATTACTGTGCATAATTATTAGGCAACTTAACAAAAAACAAATATATACCCATTTCAATTATTTATTTTTACCAGTGAAACCAATATAACATCTCAACATTCACAAATATACATTTCTGATATTCAAAAACAAAACAAAAACAAATCAGTGACCAATATAGCCACCTTTCTTTGCAAGGACACTCAAAAGCCTGCCATCCATGGATTCTGTCAGTGTTTTGATCTGTTCACCATCAACATTGCGTGAAGCAGCAACAACAGCCTCCCAGACACTGTTCAGAGAGGTGTACTGTTTTCCCTCCTTGTAAATCTCACATTTGATGATGGACCACAGGTTCTCAATGGGGTTCAGATCAGGTGAACAAGGAGGCCATGTCATTAGATTTTCTTCTTTTATACCCTTTCTTGCCAGCCACGCTGTGGAGTACTTGGACGCGTGTGATGGAGCATTGTCCTGCATGAAAATCATGTTTTTCTTGAAGGATGCAGACTTCTTCCTGTACCACTGCTTGAAGAAGGTGTCTTCCAGAAACTGGCAGTAGGACTGGGAGTTGAGCTTGACTCCATCCTCAACCCGAAAAGGCCACACAAGCTCATCTTTGATGATACCAGCCCAAACCAGTACTCCACCTCCACCTTGCTGGCGTCTGAGTCGGACTGGGGCTCTCTGCCCTTTACCAATCCAGCCACGGGCCCATCCATCTGGCCCATCAAGACTCACTCTCATTTCATCAGTCCATAAAACCTTAGAAAAATCAGTCTTGAGATATTTCTTGGCCCAGTCTTGACGTTTAAGCTTGTGTGTCTTGTTCAGTGGTGGTCGTCTTTCAGCCTTTCTTACCTTGGCCATGTCTCTGAGTATTGCACACCTTGTGCTTTTGGGCACTCCAGTGATGTTGCAGCTCTGAAATATGGCCAAACTGGTGGCAAGTGGCATCTTGGCAGCTGCACGCTTGACTTTTCTCAGTTCATGGGCAGTTATTTTGCGCTTTGGTTTTTCCACACGCTTCTTGCGACCCTGTTGACTATTTTGAATGAAACGCTTGATTGTTCGATGATCACGCTTCAGAAGCTTTGCAATTTTAAGAGTGCTGCATCCCTCTGCAAGATATCTCACTATTTTTGACTTTTCTGAGCCTGTCAAGTCCTTCTTTTGACCCATTTTGCCAAAGGAAAGGAAGTTGCCTAATAATTATGCACACCTGATATAGGGTGTTGATGTCATTAGACCACACCCCTTCTCATTACAGAGATGCACATCACCTAATATGCTTAATTGGTAGTAGGCTTTCGAGCCTATACAGCTTGGAGTAAGACAACATGCATAAAGAGGATGATGTGGTCAAAATACTCATTTGCCTAATAATTCTGCACTCCCTGTAAAACACTTTTGGGAACGTTTATTGCGCCTGGCAGTTGTTTAGACGCCTAATCTAGTCAGAAAGGCCCCTTCACTCTGGTATGCAGAGGGAGGAGGCCTCATTTTCGCGCCTCAGTTGCGCAGTTACTTCTATAGGCAGTGCATGCAGCTTCACGTGAGAGGGTCCTGTGGCTTAGAAAAGGACTCAGAAAGGCTTATTTCTGTGGTGAATAACCCCTAAGGAAGGTAAAAGCTGCAGCAAAGTCTGTGGCAGGGACTGTAGTGTATTTTAACCGGTAAATTGAATTATTAGCTCCGGTTTGCTCATTTAAAGGTTTAGAGACTTGAAATTTGGTGTGCAATACTTTCAAAGCATTAAGACACTGGGGTATAAATTTTATAAAGATCGCATATTTCTTTGATAGTTTTTCGATCATTCAGAAATAAAGTGTGCTCTTTTTATTATTTAAAGAGACAGTAACGGTTTTGTTTAAAATTGTTTTTATTGCATTAAAAACCTGCCTAAGTCTGTCTAACATGTCTGTACCTTCAGATAGCATATGTTCTGTGTGTATGAAAGCCAAGGTGGTTCCCCCATTAAATGTATGTGCAAATTGTGCCATGGCGTCCAAACAAAGTAAGGACAATACTGTCACATTTAATAAGGTTGCCCAAGATGATTCTTCAAATGAAGGTAGTGGGGATAGTTCATCATCCTCTCCTTCTGTGTCAACACCAGTTTTGCCCGCGCAGGCGATACCTAGTACATCTAGCGCGCCAATGCTTGTTACTATGCAGCAATTAACAGCAGTAATGGATAATTCTATAGCAGCTCTTTTATCCAAACTACCAGCATTTCACAGAAAGCGTGATTGCTCAGTTTTAAATACAGAGGATGAGCAAGTGGGCGCTGACAATAATTTATCTGTTATACCCTCACATCAATCTGAGTTGGCAGTGAGGGAGGGTCTGTCTGAGGGAGAAATTTCTGATTCAGGAAAAATTTCTCAGCAGGCAGAACCTGATATCGTGGCATTTAAATTTAAGCTAGAACATCTCCGCGCCCTGCTTAAGGATGTGCTAGCTACCCTTGATGATTGTGATTCTTTGGTGATTCCAGAGAAGTTGTGCAAAATGGACAAATTCTTAGAGGTCCCAGTGCACGCTGATGCTTTTCCGATACCCAAGAGGGTGGCGGACATAGTGACTAAGGAGTGGGAGAAGCCAGGTGTACCTTTTTGTTCCACCTCCTATATTCAAGAAAATGTTCCCCATTGTTGACCCCAGAAGGGACGCATGGCAAACGGTCCCTAAGGTAGAGGGGGCAGTTTCAACGTTAGCCAAGCGCACAACTATTCCTATAGAGGACAGTTGCGCTTTCAAAGATCCTATGGATAAAAAATTGGAAGGATTGCTTAAAGGGCCACTGTAAGTAAATATTTTCTATGCCTGTTACTAACTAACTACCCCAAATACGCTTTTTATCAATAGCATTTCATTAACATATCTCTACAGTATATCAGAAATCTTGTCTGCAAATTTAATTGTTTTCCAAACCCACTCTGTGGGTATCCTTTGCTCTGTACCAATCCGTTTACAGTACCTAGGTTTCAAAATGGATAACGTGACATCATCGGCGAATAAAAGATATAACTTTTAGAATGTTATGAAACTTTGTTTTGGAGAAAATATAGGTCAGTAGGTTTTAATTAATGTTTATTAACTTTAATATGTTAGTTGTTTAGCTTAAAAATTATAACAGAAAGTAATCCTTTAAAAAGATTTTTGTTCAGCAAGGTTTCCTTCTTCAACCAATTTCGTGCAATATTCCTGTCACCACGGCGGCGTCTTTTTGGTTCGAGGAACTAGAAAATTCGCTCCAAAAGGAGACTCCATATGATGAAGTCATGGACAGAATTCACGCACTTAAGTTGGCTAATTCCTTTATTTTGGATGCCGCTTTTCAATTGCCAAAATTAGCGGCGAAAAATTCAGGTTTTGCAATAGTGGCGCGCAGGGCGCTTTGGCTAAAATCTTGGTCGGCGGATGTGTCGTCCAAAACAAAATTGCTTAATATTCCTTTCAAGGGTAAGACCCTTTTCGGGCCAGAATTGAAGGAGATTATTTCAGACATCACTGGGGGAAAGGGCCATGCCCTCCCACAGGATAGGCCTTTCAAGGCTAAGAACAAATCTAATTTTCGTTCCTTTCGCAATTTCAGGAACGGACCGGCTCCTAACACTGCAGCCTCTAGACAAGAGGGTAACGCTTCCCAGCCTAAACCAGCATGGAAACCATTGCAAGGCTGGAACAAGGGTAAACAGGCCAAGAAGCCTGCTGCTGCTACCAAGACAGCATGAAGGGGTAGCCCCCGATCCGGGACCGGATTTAGTAGGGGGCAGACTTTCTCTCTTTGCTCAGGCTTGGACAAGAGATGTTCCGGATCCCTGGGCACTAGAAATAGTCTCTCAGGGGTATCTTCTAGAGTTCAAGGAACTTCCTCCAAGGGGACGGTTCCACATGTTTCGCTTATCTTCAGACCAGATAAAGAGACAGGCATTCTTACATTGCGTAGGAGACCTAATAAAGATGGAAATGATACACCCAGTTCCAACAGCGGAACAAGGTCTGGGTTTTTACTCAAACCTGTTTGTAGTTCCCAAAAAAGAAGGAACTTTCAGGCCAATTCTGGATTTAAAAATTCTAAACAAATTCCTCAGAGTTCCATCATTCAAAATGGAAACCATTCGGACGATTTTACCAACGATCCAGGAGGGTCAATATATGACTACCGTGGACTTAAAGGATGCGTACCTGCATATTCCTATCCACAAAGATCATCATCAGTTCCTGAGGTTCGCCTTTCTGGACAAACATTACCAGTTTGTGGCTCTTCCATTCGGTTTAGCCACTGCTCCCAGAATTTTCACAAAGGTGCTAGGGTCCCTTTTAGCGGTCCTAAGGCCGAGGGGCATTGCTGTAGCACCCTACCTAGACGACATTCTAATCCAAGCGTCGTCCCTTTCCAAAGCAAGGGCTCATACAGACATTGTTTTAGCCTTTCTCAGGTCTCACGGGTGGAAGGTGAACATAGAAAAGAGTTCCCTGTCTCCGTCCACAAGGGTTCCCTTTCTAGGAACAATAATAGATTCTGTGGAAATGAAGATTTTTCTGACAGAGGTCAGAAAGTTAAAGCTTCTAAACATTTGTCGAGTTCTTCAATCTATTCCTCAGCCTTCCATAGCTCAGTGCATGGAGGTAATAGGACTAATGGTTGCAGCAATGGACGTGGTTCCTTTTGCTCTAATTCATTTAAGACCATTGCAACTGTGCATGCTCAAACAGTGGAATGGGGATTATGCAGACTTGTCTCCCCAGATTCAAGTAGACCAGGGAAGCGGATTATTTGAGTCGTCAGACTTTCCTTCCGGGGGAGTGGGAACTTCATCCGGAGGTCTTTGCCCAGTTAACTCAACTATGGGGCATTCCAGATATGGATCTGATGGCGTCTCGTCAGAACTCCAAGGTTCCTCGCTACGGATCCAGATCCAGGGATCCCAAGGCGACACTAGTGGATGCATTGGTGGCGCCTTGGTCGTTCAACCTAGCTTATGTGTTTCCACCGTTCCCTCTCATTCCCAGGCTTGTAGCCAGGATCAAACAGGAGAAGGCCTCTGTGATTCTAATAGCTCCTGCATGGCCACGCAGGACTTGGTATACAGACCTGGTGAATATGTCATCGGCTCCACCATGGAAGCTACCTTTCAGGCAGGATCTTCTAGTACAAGGTCCATTCGAACATCCAAATCTAGTCTCTCTGCAACTGACTGCTTGGAAATTGAACGCTTGATTTTATCCAAGCGGGGGTTTTCAGATTCGGTTATAGATACTCTGATTCAAGCCAGGAAACCTGTGACTAGAAAAATTTACCATAAGATATGGCAAAAATATATCTGTTGGTGCGAAGCCAAGGGATACTCTTGGAGTAAAATTAAAATTCCTAGGATACTTTCCTTTCTCCAAGAGGGTTTGGATAAAGGTTTGTCAGCTATTTCTCTTAAAGGACAGATATCTGCTCTGTCTGTTTTGTTGCACAAACGTCTGGTGGCAGTGCCAGATGTACAGGCATTTGTACAGGCGTTAGTCAGAATCAAGCCTGTCTACAGACCTATGACTCCTCCATGGAGTCTAAACTTAGTTCTTTCAGTTCTTCAAGGGGTTCCGTTTGAACCTTTACATTCCATAGATATTAAGTTACTATCTTGGAAAGTTCTGTTTTTGGTTGCTATTTCTTCTGCTAGAAGAGTTTCTGAATTGTCTGCTTTGCAGTGTACTTCACCCTATCTGGTATTCCATACAGATAAGGTAGTTTTATGTACCAAGCCTGGTTTTCTTCCAAAAGTGGTTTCCAACAGGAATATTAACCAGGAAATAGTTGTTCCTTCTCTGTGTCTAAATCCAGTTTCGAAGAAGGAACGTTTGTTACATAACCTAAATGTGGTTTGTGCTTTAAAATTCTATTTAGAAGCAACAAAGGATTTCAGACAGACATCATCCTTGTTTGTCGTCTATTCTGGTAAGAGGAGAGGGCAGAAAGCTACTGCTACTTCTCTTTCCTTTTGGCTGAAAAGCATCATCCGATTGGCTTATGAGACTGCCGGACGGCAGCCTCCTGAACGAATTACAGCTCACTCTACTAGAGCTGTGGCTTCCACATGGGCCTTCAAGAATGAGGCTTCTGTTGATCAGATCTGTAAGGCAGCGACTTGGTCTTCTCTGCATACTTTTGCCAAATTTTACAAATTCGATACTTATGCTTCTTCGGAGGCTGTTTTTGGGAGAAAGGTTTTGCAAGCTGTGGTGCCTTCCGTTTAGGTTACCTGACTTGTTCCCTCCCTTCATCCGTGTCCTAAAGCTTTGGTATTGGTTCCCACAAGTAAGGATGAAGCCGTGGACCGGACACACCAATGTAGGAGAAAACAGAATTTATGTTTACCTGATAAATTTCTTTCTCCTACGGTGTGTCCGGTCCACGGCCCGCCCTGGCTTTTAGTCAGGTTTAAAATTTTTATTTTTTGTACACTACAGTCACCACGGCACCTTTATAGTTTCTCCTTTTTCTCCTAACCTTCGGTCGAATGACTGGGGGGCGGAGCCAGAGGGGGGGCTATATGGACAGCTTTTGCTGTGTGCTCTCTTTGCCATTTCCTGTAGGGAATGAGAATATCCCACAAGTAAGGATGAAGCCGTGGACCGGACACACCGTAGGAGAAAGAAATTTATCAGGTAAACATAAATTCTGTTTTTATCCTTTTTTTTTTTTTTTTTTTTTTTTTGCTGATTCTCTCATTTTATTCATAAAACAGGGAGAGTCCACAGCTGCATTCATTATTTATGGGAAATACAGAACCTGGCCACCAGGAAGAGGCAAAGACACCCCAGCCAAAAGGCTTAAATACCTCCCCCACTTCCCTCATTCCCCCATTCATTATTTGACTTTCGTCACAGGAGGTTGGCAGAGAAGTGTCGGAAGATTACGGAGTAGTCTCTTATGGAGGGTAGTACTCTTCGAGATGGGATGGGAGTTTTAAGTAGTCCTGTCAGCCTTTCAGTGAGAGCATGGATGAAAGTTAGAGTCCAGTGATGCAGGGAGAGTCTTTCTACAAAACCATCCCGACTCATATTAACAACTCCATAAGCAATCAGCGTTGACGAGTTTCGCTGCCTGCTTTCTTCACTCAAGTCCATGTCAGAAGCAACGCTACTATCTGTCAAACTTGAAGGACCGTGTTACTGTTCCACAGCATAGATTCCAGTAAGATTGTTTCATTTTCCTTTCATTGTGGTAATGTAAATGATAGAAGACAGGGTCTCAGTGGGACTCCTTTATCTTTATGGAATCAAGGGTTAATATCTTCTGAGGGGAGTTATTGAGCAGTGGGGGACTTTAATCATGATTGTTATGTGATTCTGTCTGCTTATGTGTTGGGGCTCATGGCTATTAAGGAACGTACAATTATTTTCGAGCTACGCAGTTCTTCTGGACTGGCGCACTTTTCTTTGGCCTACATGTCGCTCCCCGTGACCGGGTGTGGTCATGTTTTCGTTCATAAATAAGCAAAAAAGATAAGCAGCACCTGTCCGTCTAACCAAACAATGAACTCTGTCCAATGTTATAATGACAGTCCAACTCGCAAACACCTGTTTGTGTAAGGTGTATAGGGCCCATATAATTGCAAATCAAAACAAAACACCAGCTCTGGGATGTTCGTTCTAAACGGCTCTTGTGCACACTCCCCTCACTTTGTGATCAACAGCTTCCATTCAATAGCTAGATACAAGCGCTGCTGCACAAAACTGCATAATAAAGTCATGTGGATATACACTTGTTTTAAACAGAATTCTCACCTACACGCTCTGGAAAGGGGATCCGTGCCGGTCCTAAGGGCGATAAGGCTTTCATCCTCTGAGCCTGTGTGCTCCTGGCTGTATTGCAACAGACAGCCTCACGCCCCTCTTTCAGCACGCCATCCAGACAATCCGCGTGTATGGTTCGCCTGCTGAGACGCTGTTCTCCCGTGACGTCTTGCAAGGAGCGTGTGTTGGGGAGGGCGGAGCCGGGATGTGTTTGCTCCGTGAGTGGTCCCAATGTGGCAGAAAACTGGACCCAAAAGCCACCACTGTAGTCCGTGCTCTAAATTCGAATCCACAGTCAATAGAAAAAAGCAAAGCAAGAGCACCGGACTGTTTGTTAAAAAGCAAAACTTTATTCCAACTTTAAAAGCTTACATGGACAAGGCCCGGTTACAACAAATACCGGACAGGTTAGACTTGCGGTGTGGGTAATCACGTACCCCTGGCTGACGCGTTTCGGCTCTTGCCGTAATCCTAGCTAGTGGGTACCTGTATCCACACCTCTTAAATACCATTTAAAAAGTATTGATAGGTTAAGACCAAAACACGTGACCTGTTACCACACCTGTGTATTCAACATTAAGTCTACCTAACTTGGAAAAGGGGGAAGAAAGGGGAATGGGGAAAATGAGGAAAAATAGTTAACTACTACCCTGCCATTGTCACAGTGGCTTGATAATTATGTATACAAAATGTCAAATTACTGACTATCTATATGTATATACTGAATAAATTTGCCAAGTCACTGCGACAATCCGGAAATATAGTGGAGCTGTTCCCTATACCTGCACTGTTAAACATAAACCCATAAACTGCAAGTTATGCAAACTAAATAAATAAACACCCATAAATAACACAACTATTTCGTATGTCAATGTTGCTCCGTTTCAGGTCCTGTCCTGTCCTGTGTAATATAATTTTATACTTGGAATAATGTGTATAGTACATAAAGGTAAACACTACACACATGCCTATACAGAGCAAGACTGAATTTACATATTAATAAAGCTCCATTTCTAATCCTATCCTGTGTTATATGATTCTACACTTGGGTTGATATATATAATTGCATGAGACTGAATCCTGAACTATTCGCTTATTAAGGATGTATGTACCACGTGTCTTATTAGAATTAATATTGCGGCTATAGACACATATATTTGTTTACAGTGTTTGACCGAGCTAGCTCCCACTACAAAGGGAGAAATGAAATAAATTGAAATGAAATGAAATGGGGAGGATATAGTGGAGTATAACAAGCTGAATATATTCCTATACTGACCATAACAGGCTATGTACGTTACACAGAAGGCAACAATGTCCTCCAATATTGAACCAAGCTAGCTCCCACCAAGAGTGAGTAAATAAATAAAACAAGAAGGGAAGAGCAGATGTTTCTTATCTGTAACCACCCTAGCATAAATTAAATTGTAGAACTAGTTTAAGCTTATGATGTACATATTCAGAAGAGCATATGCATTATTGCTAAAATGTTCTAGCTCATACTGTAGATGGTAACAGTAGATAATTGAGAAAAGTTCCTTAACCAAATTAGATGAGTCATATGTAATAGGGAATATTATTCCCTTATTCATTATATTTATTTAGTTGCATATGATTAATATTTTGGTTGATTATTTTATTATATTTCATATGACTACCTCCAGTGATTGATGAGGTCGAATTCAGAGTTAAACCCACAGGGTACCCTGGTATTGAGTCTGTGGATCCAATAGACCTCCCTTTTAGAGAACAGGATCTCACGATCACCTCCCCTGGCATCTTTCTTGACCAATTCAATCACAGTCCAGACCAATGACTTAGGATTCATATTGTGTTGAAGCCTAAAGTGTTCTATCATTGGAGTTGTGAGCTCACCTTGTTTGATATCTCTAACGTGTTCACGGATTCTAGTCCTGACCTCATGTGTAGTTAAACCTTAGCGGGCAGTTGGTTCTTCTTTATTGGTCAGGGTGTTGTCCTTCCTTACCATGTTTATCTAGTAGTGGTGGAGTTGGTCCGCCCTGCTTTCTGAGTTTTTTTTTCTCTTGTTACTTTCCAGGAATGTCCTGGTGCCCGTTTGCATTCAGTGTCCTCTAAGCTTGGGTATTGATTTCCCAAAAGTAATGAATGCAGTTGCGGACACTCCCTGTTTTAAGAAGAAAAACTTAAATTATGCTTATCTGCTAATTTTCTTTTCTTCTGTACGGGGAGAGTCCACAGCTCCCCACTCGTTTTATTCTGTGGGCGGCCTTCAATTCTTTTTTATTCGTTCTTCTGGCACCTTTTTTTTACCCTGATATTTTTCCTACTGTTCCTTGTTCCCTTGGCAGAATGACTGGGGGATGAGGGAAGTGGGTGAGGTATTTAAAGGGACACTGAACCCAATTTTT
This sequence comes from Bombina bombina, assembly GCF_027579735.1. Classification (NCBI taxonomy): domain Eukaryota; kingdom Metazoa; phylum Chordata; class Amphibia; order Anura; family Bombinatoridae; genus Bombina; species Bombina bombina. Next base: position 1,071,590,489 of record NC_069504.1, read on the forward strand.
TTCTTTCGTGATTCACATAGAGCATGCAATTTTAAGCAACTTTCTAATTTACTCCTATAATCAAATTTTCTTTGTTCTTGTGCTATCTTTATTTGAAAAAGAAGACATCTAAGCTTTTTTTTTATTGGTTCAGAACTCTGGACAGCACTTTTTTATTGGTGGATAAATTTATCCACCAATCAGCAAGAACAACCCAGGTTGTTCACCAGAAATGGGCCGGCATCTAAACTTACAATCTTGCATTTCAAATAAAGATACCAAGAGAATGAAGAAAATTTGATAATAGGAGTAAATTAGAAAGTTGCTTAAAATTTCATGCTCTATCTGAATAATGAAAGAAAACATTTGTGTTCAGTGTCCCTTTAAGCCTTTTGGCTGGGGTGTCTTTTCCTCCTCCTGGTGGCCAGGTTCTGTATTTCCCAAAAGTAATGAATGTAGCTGTGGACTCTCCCCGTACAGAAGAAAAGAAAATTATCAGGTAAGCATAATTTAAGTTTTTTTCTTAGAACTCCAACCCAGTATATGTGGAAATAATAAATGAGGAAAATAGTGTAGTATGTAATGGAAAATAAATAGTTGATCTTCAATTTAGTAATCAAGTTTCATTCATTTATTAAAACACCTTAATAGTCTACTTCATAATTGTTATTGTTTAAAATGATAGATCTGTGTAGGACACTATACCTTTACCTCCTTAGTTATAATAAGTTGCAACTTTTAATTTATTCATATGCTTTATTGTTTTTATTAAGTTGGTTAAATTAAGAGTTATACTGTGTATTTACTGTAATAAGTTTTGTATAAAACTTATGAATTTCACATTGTTTTGTGCATGTGCAGTATAGTTTTATTACTGTTTGTACTGTGCGCATGTAATGTGTTTTTCTTTCATGTAATTGGCAAGAGTCCATGAGCTAGTGACGTATGGGATATACATTCCTACTAGGAGGGGCAAAGTTTCCCAAACCTCAAAATGCCTATAAATACACCCCCCACCACACCCACAATTCAGTTTTACAAACTTTGCCTCCTATGGAGGTGGTGAAGTAAGTTTGTGCTAGATTTCTACGTTGATATGCGCTTCGCAGCATGCTGAAGCCCGGTTTTCCTCTCAGAGTGCAGTGAATGACAGAGGGATGTGAAGGGAGTATTGCCTATTGAATGCTATGGTCATCCTATCGGGGATCTATTTCATAGGTTCTCTGTTATCGGTCGTAGAGATCTCTTCTCCTACCTCTCTTTTCAGATCGACAATATACTCTTATATATCATTACCTCTACTGATTCTCGTTTCAGTACTGGTTTGGCTATCTACTATATGTAGATGAGTGTCTTTTGGTAAGTATGTCTTATTTTATTTATGACACTCAGCTATGGTTTGGCACTTTATATGTAAAGTTCTAAATATATGTTTTATACTTATATTTGCCATGATTCAGGTTAATCAGTATATTTCCTTCATTCAGACTGTCAGTTTCATTTTTTGGGAAATGCATATGAATAAAAAAAATTCTTACCTGGAAATTTTTCAAATTGACTTTTCTTTCTAAATTGCGGGCTGTTAGGCTCGCGGGTGCAAAAAATGCTAGAATTTATTGTGTCATTTTTTGGTGCGAAAATTACGTTGACGTTTATGACGTCATTTCCGGCGTCGTAGTTGACGCCGAGAGTTTTCACGTAGTTGCGTCATCTATGACGCTCATGTTTGTTGCAGACGTTTTTGGCGCCAAAAACTTTGTCAATTGTGGGCTTCATACTTGGCACCAGTTTTTTTTGACATTATTTAAGTCTCAGTTTCTTTTTGCTTCTGGTTCCTAGAGACTTGTTCTGTTTGCATTTTTTCCCATTCCTGAAACTGTCATTTAAGGAATTTGATAATTTTGCTTTATATGTTGTTTTTTCTATTACATATTGCAAGATGTCGCAATCTGACCCTGTATCAGAATCTACTTCTGGAAAGCTGCTGCCTGATGTCGGTTCTACCAAAGCTAAGTGCATTTGTTGTAAACTTGTGGTAACTGTTCCTCCGGCTGTAGTTTGTGTTACTTGTCATGATAAACTTTCAAAAGCAGATAATATTTCCATTAGTAGTAGTCCATTACCTGTTGTTGTTCCTTCAACATCTAATGTTCAGGTTATTCCTGTTAATGTAAGAGAATTTGTTTCTAATTCTATTCAGAAGGCCCTGTCTGTTATACCACTTTTTAAAAGGTCTTTTAAAACTTCTAATAAATTAGATGAATTTTTATATGACCGCCAACATTCTGATTTATCTATCTCTGATGAGGATCTATCTGGTTCAGAAGATTCTGCCTCAGATATTGACACTGACAAATCTTCATATTTATTTAAGATGGAGTTTATTCGTTCCTTACTAAAAGAGGTGTTGATTGCATTAGATATGGAGGAGTCTAGTCCTCTTGATATTAAAACCAGTAAACGTTTAAATTCGGTTTTTAACCTCATGTAGTTATTCCAGAGGTTTTTCCAGTTCCTGATTCTATTTCAGATGTAATTTCGAGAGAATGGAATAGTTTGGGTACTTCATTTACTCCTTCTTTAAGGTTTAAGAGACTGTACCCTTTGCCGGCTGATAGATTGGAGTTTTGGGAGAAAATCCCCAAAGTTGATGGGGCTATCTCTACTCTTGCTAAACGTACTACTATTCCTACGGCAGATAGTACTTCTTTTAAAGATCCTTTAGATAGGAAACTTGAATCTTTTCTAAGGAAGGCTTATTTATGTTCAGGTAATCTTCTTAGGCCTGCTATTTCTTTGACTGATGTTCCTGCAGCTTCAACTTTTTGGTTGGAGGCTTTAGCGCAACAAGTACCAGATTATAATGTGTATAGCATTGTTAAGCTTCTTCAAGATGCTAATAATCTCATTTGTGATGCCATTTTTGATATCATTAGAATTGATGTCAGGTATATGTCTTTAGCTATTTTAGCTAGAAGAGCTTTGTGGCTTAAATCTTGGAATGCAGATATGACTTCTAAGTCAACGTTGCTTTCTCTTTCTTTCCAGGGTAACTGTCACTGGGAGGAAGGGAGCTTTTTTGCCTCAGGATAAAAAATCTAAGGGTAAATTTAGGGCTGCTAACCGTTTTCGTTCCTTTCGTCAGAATAAGGAACAGAAGCCTGATCCTTCCCCTAAAGGAACGGCTTCCAATTGGAAGCCTTCTCCAGTCTGGAATAAATCCAAGCCCTTTAGAAAATCAAAACCAGCCCCCAAGTCCGCATGAAGGTGCGGCCCTCAGTCCAGCACAGCTGGTAGGGGGCAGGCTACGATTTTTCAAAGATGTTTGGATCAATTCAGTCCAAAATCATAGGATTCAGAACATTGTTTCTCAAGGGTACAGAATAGGTTTCAAGGTAAGACCGCCTGTGAGAAGGTTTTTTTCTCTTGCGCATTCCAGTGAACCCAGTAAATGCTCAGGCTTTCGTGAAGTGTGTTTCAGACCTGGAGTCTTCTGGGGTGGTTGTGCCAGTTCCATATCTGGAACGGGGTCTGGGGTTTTATTCAAATCTGTTCATTGTACCAAAGAAAGAGAATTCTTTCAGACCAGTTCTGGATCTAAAAATTTTGAATCGTTATGTAAGAATACCAACATTCAAGATGGTGACTATAAGGACTATTCTGCCTTTTGTTCTGCAAGGGCATTATATGTTCACAATAGATTTACAGGATGCTTATTCCAATTCATCCAGATCACTATCAGTTCCTGAGATTCTCTTTTCTAGACAAGCATTACCAATTTGTTGCTCTTCCTTTTGGCCTAGCAACAGTTCCAAGGATCTTTTCAAAGGTTCTCGGTGCCCTTCTCTCTGTAATCAGAGAGCGGGGTATTGCGGTGTTTCCTTATTTGGACGATATCTTGGTACTTGCTCAGTCTTTACATTCTGCAGAATCTCACACGAATCAACTTGTGTTGTTTCTTCAAGAACATGGTTGGAGGATCAATTTACCAAAAAGTTCCTTGATTCCTCAGACAAGGGTAACCTTTTTAGACTTCCAGATAGATTCAGTATCCATGACTTTGTCTTTAACAGACAAAAGACGTCTGAAATTGGTTTCAGCTTGTCGGAACCTTCAGTCTCAATCATTCCCTTCAGTAGCTATGTGCATGGAAGTTTTAGGTCTCATGACTGCAGCATCGGACGCGATCCCCTTTGCTCGTTTTCACATGAGACCTCTTCAGCTTTGCATGCTGAATCAATGGTGCCAGGATTATACAAAGATATCACAATTAATATCCTTAAATCCCAATGTTCAGCACTCTCTGACATGGTGGTTAAATCACCAGCGTTTAGTTCAAGGGGCCTCTTTTGTTCGTCCAACCTGGACTGTGATCACAACAGATGCGAGTCTTTCAGGTTGGGGAGCTGTCTGGGATCTCTGACAGCGCAGGAGGTTTGGAAATCTCAAGAGACGAGATTACCAATCAATATTTTGGAACTCCGTGCGATTTTCAGAGCTCTTCAGTTCTGGCCTCTTCTGAAGAGAGAATTGTTTATTTGTTTTCAGACAGACAATGTCACAACCGTGGCGTATGTCAATCATCAAGGTGGGACTCACAGTCCTCAGGCTATGAAAGAAGTATCTCAGATACTTGCATGGGTGGAATCCAGCTCTTGTCTAATCTCTGCGGTTCATATCCCAGGTATAGACAATTGGGAAGCGGATTATCTCAGTCGCCAGACTTTACATCCGGGAGAATGGTCTCTTCACCCAGATGTGTTTCTTCAGATTGTTCAGATATGGGGGCTTCCAGAAATAGATCTGATGGCTTCTCATCTAAACCGGAAACTTCCCAGGTATCTGTCCAGATCCAGGGATCCTCAGGCGGAAGCAGTGGATGCGTTGTCACTTCCTTGGAATTATCAACCTGCTTATATCTTTCCGCCTCTAGTTCTTCTTCCAAGAGTGATTTCCAAAATCATAATGGAACGTTCGTTTGTACTGCTGGTGGCTCCAGCATGGCCACACAGGTTTTGGTATGCGGATCTTGTTCGGATGTCCAGTCGCCAACCTTGGCCACTTCCGTTAAGGTCAGACCTTCTATCTCAAGGTCCGTTTTTCCATCAGGATCTCAAATCATTAAATTTGAAGGTATGGAGATTGAACGCTTAGTCATAGAGGTTTCTCTGACTCAGTGATCAATATTATGTTGCAGGCTCGTAAATCTGTGTCTAGAAGGATTTATTACCGAGTTTGGAAGACTTACATTTCATGGTGTTCCTTGGCATTCTTTTAGAATTCCTAGAATTTTACAGTTTCTTCAGGATGGTTTGGATAAGGGTTTGTCTGCAAGTTCCTTGAAAGGACAAATCTCTGCGCTTTCTGTTCTGTTTCACAGAAAAATTGCTAATCTTCCTGACATTCGTTGTTTTGTACAAGCCTGTCATTAAGTCAATCTCTCCTCCTTGGAGTCTTAATTTGGTTTTGAGAGCTTTACAGGCTCCTCCGTTTGAGCCTATGCATTCTCTGGATATTAAGTTACTTTCTTGGAAAGTGTTGTTTCTTTTGGCTATTTATTCTGCTAGAAGAGTTTCTGAGTTATCTGCTTTTTCTTGTGAGTATCCTTTTCTGATTTTTCATCAGGATAAAGCGGTTTTGCGGACTTCATTTAAATTTTTACCTAAGGTTGTGAATTCCAAAAACATTAGTAGAGAAATTGTTGTCCCTTCATTGTGTCCTAATCCTAAGAATTCTTTGGAAAAATCTTTGCATTCTTTGGATGTGGTAAGAGCTTTGAAATATGTTGAAGCTACTAAAGATTTCAGAAAGACTTCTAGTCTATTTGTTATCTTTTCTGGTCCTAAGAAAGGTCAGAAAGCTTCTGCTATTTCTTTGGCTTCTTGGTTAAAACTTTTGATTCATCATGCTTATGTGGAGTCTGGTAAATCCCCGCCTCAGAGGATTACGGCTCATTCTACTAGGTCAGTTTCTACCTCCTGGGCTTTTAAGAATGAAGCTTCTGTTGATCAGATTTGCAAAGCAGCAACTTGGTCTTCTCTGCATACTTTTACTAAATTCTACCATTTTGATGTTTTTTCTTCTTCAGAAGCAGTTTTTGGTAGAAAAGTTCTTCAGGCAGCTGTTTTAGTTTGATTCTTCTACTTATAATTTCAGTTTTTTTCATTATAAGATTAAAACTTTTTGATTTGGGTTGTGGATTCTTTTTTCAGCGGAATTGGCTGTCTTTATTTTTATCCCTCCCTCTCTAGTGACTCTTGCGAGGAGTTCCACATCTTGGGTATTTGCTATCCCATACGTCACTAGCTCATGGACTCTTGCCAATTACATGAAAGAAAACATAATTTATGTAAGAACTTACCTGATAAATTCATTTCTTTCATATTGGCAAGAGTCCATGAGGCCCACCCTTTTTGTGGTGGTTATGATTTTTTTGTATAAAGCACAATTATTCCAATTCCTTGTTGATGCTTTCGCTCCTTTCTTATCACCCCACTTCTTGGCTATTCATTAAACTGAATTGTGGGTGTGGTGGGGGGTGTATTTATAGGCATTTTGAGGTTTGGGAAACTTTGCCCCTCCTGGTAGGAATGTATATCCCATACGTCACTAGCTCATGGACTCTTGCCAATATGAAAGAAATGCATTTATCAGGTAAGTTCTTACATAAATTATGTTTTTTTGTGTGTACATAATTACAATACGAATGTTAATTTATCCATTGAATACAATTTTTGCAGAACTATTTTGTTGTGATTTTTAATGCAATTTCATTTAATTTCAGGAAGCTAATTTCACAAAAGTTACAGCTGATGCTTATAAATGTTTATTGATCCCTTTTCAGCACTTATAAATCAATGATGAATTATTTGTCTCTTCTGGTTTTGCTTATAGATCCATCAGTTTGCATTTTTTCAGATATTTCTGCAGGTCATGACCACTGTTCCCTCTTGGTGTAGCACAGCATGTCTGGCCACGCAACACCTGAGGGATGAGGAGAATTACATTTTTTATTAATTTCAACAGTTTTAACTTGTGAGCACCGTGGGGCAGTTGTCCGCTATGGTCTTGCAGCTCAGTTTTTCTGGAGGCCAGCATGGTTAAAATAAAAAATTAAAAATTCAGTTAGTGCTGACTGAAGCTGACAACTGCCCCGCAACGCTCACAAACTAACAGCACAGCATCATGTTATCTTACACTTTAAGACTTTCTTGCCAGCCGGGGCTTTCTGGGTGCAGTGGGCAGGGATCAGCATGACTTTGTGGGGCAGATTATAGAGCTGGGGAGCTTAAGTTGCAGGTCAAGCAGGTAGTTTTGCATTTTTCTATGAGGCACAAGAGGTTGGATGTGGGAAGGCCTATGATCTTAAAAGATTGCTCATTGTATACCTATAAGCGTAATATTTGGGACCACAAGGACTCTTTGGTCTCTAGATCTAAATATAGTGGCTTTCTTTTTAATGGCACGATGAATCCACGGATCATCTAATTACTATTGGGAATACCTCTCCTGCCCTGCAGGAGGCGGCAAAGAGCACCACAGCAAAGCTGTTAAATATCACCTCCCTTCCCTCCCAACCCAGTCATTCTCTTTGCCTACGTTAAGTGCAAGGAGGTGGTAAATTTAGGTGTTAGAAAAGATTCTTCAATCAAGAGTTTTTTTTTTTAAAGTAGTACAAGATTGTGCTGCTTTGTACTGGGGTGTAGCCGTAGTCCATATCAGTCTCTTCAGTAGAGCAGTAGTGGCTTTAGAGCAATGGGAACTAGTGGGACATAATTCTCACTGCGCCTCCCATGTATTTCATGCTGCCCTAACTCCTAAGCCTGAGTGAAATTACTCAGCCTTTTGTTTCTCCACAGGTCGATGTGAGGGAGAGGACCTCTCAAGCCTGGTGAGCTGCCTTGCTGTCAGGCAGATGTAAGAGGTAAGTGCTAACTTTGTTATTTCTGGGGACAACAGAAACACACTCAGAAAGAAGTGAGAACTACATTTCAACCATTAATAATAAAGAGCTCAGAATAGAAGAGGGGCTCTTTATTGTTGTGAGACTTTCCTAGATTGGAGAGGACTTTTGACAGCCTTATGCTGCAAGCACTGGGGCTGGGAGATAGTTTTTGCTAGATGACTCTGGTGGTTAAAATCTCTCGGCGGTTTAACTTAGAAAAATAGCTGAGTTGCGCGCCACTTTCATTGCGCCTCAGTGTGAGATACATCACGGACAGATATCTTCATGATCTGCCTAGAAACGCATGATTCTCCGTACAACCATGCTTTTCTAAGACCGGAAAACAGTTGCTTTCTTCTCCTGCTGAGTCCAGATCGTCTTCTGAAATAAAAGTAGAATAGCTCCGGTATAGCGAGTTAGGTAGGCACCTCAGCAAAGCTGCTGAGGTGTAGAGGTGTTATATTACTATTAATCTGCTGATTTTGTATTTTTGCAAGGTCCGGTAAAAAAGTTACACTTTTAAATTTAAAGAGACAGTTTTTTCACGTAGAATTTTTTATTATAAATTTAAGGTTTTTAATTGATAATTGAACCATTGTGAACCAGAATGGACCAAGAGGCCTTACAAAATGTCACTTGTTCCTTGTGTTTTGATGCCAATGTGGAACCACCAATCCCTTTCTGTTCCTCATGTATTGAAAGGACTTTAAATTATAGGGATAAACTTTTTTCTGAGCCAGCATTTTCTAAAGAAGATGTTGTCCAGGAGTCTAATGAAGAGGTTCAATATATGCCGCAGCTTTCTCCTCAAGCATCCCAAATTTTACTACCCTCACATGCAGTGCCCTGCTTTTCCTCTCTAGCTCCTGCAGGAGTTACTTTAAAAGACATTGCTTCTCATGTTTTTTGCAGTTTCAGATGTGTTGTCTACTTTCCCAATGTTGCAGGGGAAGCATAAGAGGAAAATTAGAAATTTAGTAAGCAAGGTTTTCTGACGCAGTCGTTGCTATTTCAGATGTCCCCTCACTTAAGCCCGAGGAGGAGGATAACGTAGTAGCATCTGAAGGTGAAATTTCAGATTCTGACAGTGTTATTCCTCTTGCTGATACTGAAGTTGTATCCTTTAGGTTTAAGCTAGAGCACCTCCGCCTGTTGCTTAAGGAGGTTTTAGCTACTCTGGGCGACAGCGACTCCACGGTCGTTGTTAAGCCCAAGAAATCCAGTAAGCGAAACAAATATTTTGAGGTACCTTCCGCAATAGAAGTTTTTCCGGTACCAGACCGAGCTTCTGAGATCATTGCTAAGGAGTGGAAGAGACCGGGTATACCTTTTTCTCCATCTTCTATATTTAAAAAGATGTTTCCCATAGTCGACTCGGTTAAGGAGGCTTGGCAAACAATCCCCAAGGTGAAAGGAGCTGTTTCCACCTTAGCCAAGAGAACTACTACACCCATAGAGGATAGTTGTGTTTTCAAAGATCCTATGGACAAAAAATTAGACGGATTACTCAAAAAGATGTATGTACACCAGGGCTTACAATGGCAGCCAGCTGTGTGTATTGCTACCGTCACTAGTGCGGCAGCATATTGGTTTGATGCGTTGTCCGATGCTATTAGGACAGAGACTCCTCTGGATGAAATCCAGGATAGGATAAAAGCTCTTAAATTGGCTAATTCTTTTATTACGGATGCTTCCCTTCAGGTTATCAAACTGGGAGCAAAGATTTCATGTTTTTCTGTTCTAGCTTGCAGAGCCTTATGGTTAAAACCTTGGTCTGCGGATGTATCCTCTAAATCTAAGCTCTTAGCGATTCCTTACAAGGGGAAGACCTTGTTTGGACCTGGCTTGACGGAAATAATCACTGATATTACGGGAGGTAAGGGTCACCTCCCTCAGGACAAGAGAAACAGTGCAATTTCCATTCCTTTCTAAATTTCAAGGGAAATTCTTCTTCTTCCGCCTCCAAGCAGGAACAGTCTAAACCTTCATGGTAACCCAATCAGTTTTGGAATAAGAAAACAATCCAAGAAGCCTGCTATTGAATCAAGTCAGCATGAAGGGTCTGCCCCCGATCCGGGACCGGATCCTGTAGGGGGCAGACTTTCCTTCTTTGCTCAGGCTTGGGTTCGAGATGTTCTGGATCCCTGGGCAGTAGAAATAGTGTCCCAGGGATACAAACTAGAGTTCAAAAGTTTTCCTCCCAGAGAAAGGAACTTCTTCTTCAAGGGCCGTTCCTTCATCCAAATCTAGTTTCTCTGAAGCTGACTGCTTGGAGATTGAACGCTTAATTTTGTTCAAGCGTGGATTTTCAGAATCGGTCATTGAGACCATGATTCAGGCTCGTAAGCCTGTGACTAGAAAGATTTACCATAAGATATGGCGTAAATATCTGTATTGGTTGGAATCCAGAGGCTACTCTTGGAGTAGAGTCCGGATTCCTAGAATTCAGTCCTTTCTCCAGGAACGTTTGGAGAAGGGTTTATCAGCAAGTTCCCTAAAGGGTCAAATATCTGCCTTGTCTATTTTGCTACATAAACGTCTAGCGGACGTCCCAGATGTGCAATCGTTTTGCCAGGCCTTGGTCATGATCAGGCCTGTGTTTAAGCCGGTTACTCCTCCTTGGAGTCTTAACTTGGTTCTTAAAGTTCTTCAACAGGCTCTGTTTCAGCCTATGCATTTCTTAGAAGATATTAAGTTGTTATCTTGCAAAGTTTGGTTTCTTGTTGCTATTTCTTCTGCTCATAGAGTTTCAGAGCTCTCTGCATTACAGTTTGAATCTCCTTACCTTATTTTTCATTCGGATAAGGTAGTTTTGCATACTAAGTTAGGGTTTTTCCCTAAAGTGGTTTCAGATCGGAACATTAATCAGGAGATTGTTGTTCCTTCCTTGTGTCCTAATCCTCCTTCTCAGAAGGATTGGTGCGTGCATTGAAATTCTATTTCCAAGCGATTTAGGCCTAGATTTAGAGTTGGGCGGTAGCCGTCAAAACCAGCGTTAGAGGCTCCTAACGCTGGTTTTTACCGCCCTCTGGTATTTGGAGTCAGTCATTAAAGGGTCTAACGCTCACTTTTCAGCCGCGACTTTTCCATACCGCAGATCCCCTTACGTCAATTGCGTATCCTATCTTTTCAATGGGATCTTTCTAACGCCGGTATTTAGAGTCTTGGCTGAAGTGAGCGTTAGAAATCTAACGACAAAACTCCAGCCGCAGAAAAAAAGTCAGTAGTTAAGAGCTTTCTGGGCTAACGCCGGTTTATAACGCTCTTAACTACTGTGCTCTAAAGTACACTAACACCCATAAACTACCTATGTACCCCTAAACCGAGGTCCCCCCACATCGCCGCCACTCGATAAATTTTTTTTAACCCCTAACCTGCCCCCCACAACGTCGCCGCCAGCTACCTACAATAATTAACCCCTAATCTGCCGACCGCAAAGCGCCGCTACCTACGTTATCCTTATGTACCCCTAATCTGCTGCCGCTAACACCGCCGACCCATATATTATATTTATTAACCCCTAATCTGCCCCCCTCAACGTCGCCTCCACCTGCCTACACTTATAAACCCCTAATCTGCCGAGCGGACCGCACCGCTACTATAATAAAGTTATTAACCCCTAATCCGCCTCACTCCCGCCTCAATAACCCTATAATAAATAGTATTAACCCCTAATCTGCCCTCCCTAACATCGCCGACACCTAACTTCAATTATTAACCCCTAATCTGCCGACCGAATCTCGTGGCTACTGTAATAAATGGATTAACCCCTAAAGCTAAGTCTAACCCTAACACCCCCTAAGTTAAATATAATTTAAATCTAACGAAATAAATTAACTCTTATTAAATAAATTATTCCTATTTAAATCTAAATACTTACCTGTAAAATAAACCCTAATATAGCTACAATATAAATTATAATTATATTATAGCTATTTTAGGATTTATATTTATTTTACAGGTAACTTTGTATTTATTTTAACCAGGTACAATAGCTATTAAATAGTTAAGAACTATTTAATAGCTAAAATAGTTAAAATAATTACAAAATAACCTGTAAAATAAATCCTAACCTAAGTTACAATTAAACCTAACACTACACTATCAATAAATAAAATACCTACAATTACCTACAATTAAACCTAACACTACACTATCAATACATTAATTAAATACAATACCTACAAATAACTACAATTAAATAAACTAACTAAAGTACAAAAAATAAAAAAGAACTAAGTTACAAAAAATAAAAAAATATTTACAAACATTAGAAAAATATTATAACAATTTTAAACTAATTACACCTACTTTAAGCCCCCTAATAAAATCACAAAGACCCCCAAAATAAAAAAAATGCCCTACCCTATTCTAAATTAAAAAAGTTCAAAGCTCTTTTACCTTAAAAGCCCTGAACAGGGCCCTTTGCGGGGCATGCCCCAAGAAATTCAGCTCTTTTGCCTGTAAAAAAACACATACAATACCCCCCCCCCAACATTACAACCCACCACCCACATACCCCTAATCTAACCCAAATCCCCCTTAAATAAACCTAACACTAAGCCCCTGAAGATCTTCCTACCTTATCTTCACCTCACCGGGTATCACCGATCGGTCCTGGCTCCAAAATCTTCATCCAACCCAAGCGGGGGCTGGCGATCCATAATCCTGCGGCTGAAGAGGTCCAGAAGAGGCTCCAAAGTCTTCATCCTATCCGGGAAGAAGAGGCGATCCAGACCGGCAACCATCTTGATCCAAGCGGCATCTTCTATCTTCATCCGATGAGGAACGGCTCCATCGTGAAGACCTCCAGCGCGGATCAATCTTCTTCCGACGACGTCCAACTGAAGAATGACGGTTCCTTTAAGGGACGTCATCCAAGATGGCGTCCCTCGAATTCCGATTGGCTGATAGGATTCTATCAGCCAATCGGAATTAACCCCTAAGAGCTGAACACGGCTTTTTTGCAGGTGTTAGGTTTTTTTTCAGCTCAAACAGCCCCATTGTTTCCTATGGGGGAATCGTGCACGAGCAGGTTTTTGAAGCTGGCCGCGTCCGTAAGCACTGCTGGTATCGAGAGTTGAAGTTGCGGTAAATATGCTATACGCTCCTTTTTTGGAGCCTAACGCAGCCATTCTGTGAACTCTAAATACCAGCGGTATTTAAAAGGTGCGGCCAGAAAAAAGCCAGCGTAGCTAACGCACCCCTTTGGCCGCAGAACTCTAAATCTAGGCGTAAGGATTTTCGTCAGTCTTCTGCTCTTTTTGTGGTTTTCTCTAGGAAACGTAAGGGGCAGAAAGCTACGACTACTTCTCTTTCTTTGTGGCTGAAGAGTATCATTCGCTTTGCCTATGAGACTGCTAGACAGCAGCCTCCTGAGAGAGTTACAGCTCATTCTACGAGGGCTGTATCCTCTTCCTGGGCATTCAAAAATGAAGCTTCTGTGGAACAGATTTGCAAGGCTGCACCTTGGTCCTCTCTTCACACTTTTTCAAAATTCTATAAATTTGATACCTTTGCCTCGGCTGAGGCTTCTTTTGGGTGAAAGGTTCGTCAAGCAGTGGTACCTTTCTGTTTAGGTTCCCTGTCTTGTCCCTCCCTTATCATCTGTGTACTCTAGCTTAGGTATTGATTCCCAATAGTAATTAGATGATCCGTGGACTCACCGTGTCATTAGAAAGAAAACTAAATTTATGCTTACCTGATAAATGTATTTATTTCTTGACACGGTGAGTCCTCGGCCTGCCCTGTTCTCTTAAGGACAGGTTTCTTTGGTATGTTATAAACTTCAGACACCTCTGCACCTTGTTTCTTCCTTTCTCTCCTTTGCTTCGGTCGAATGACTGGGGTTGGAGGGAAGGGAGGTGATATTTAACAGCTTTGCTGTGGTGCTCTTTGCCGCCTCCTGCTGGGCAGGAGTGATATTCCCAATAGTAGTTAGATGATCCGTTTATCAGGTAAGCATAAATTTCGTTTTTTTAAATAATAAAGTGCTATAATATTATTATAATTATTATTATTATTATTAGTATGCCTACTTGTTGCATTCATATGTCACTTTAACCTTTCTGAAAACAGCTGCCCCCTTCTTGAAATGTTCTGGGGGGAAAAAATGAATGAAAGTAAATCCATAAATACAATGGCAATTTTGGAGTTGGCTGAGCTCATAGGTTCCCTAGTCATTTAATCCTAGTGTTTTTTTGTGTATATGAGCTATGCATTGACAGGATTTCTCCTTACACCAGATCTATCTCTTATTGCCAACAGCCACTCTGAAGGTAAACAGCGAGGTGAAGAACGGTATGCGGCTGCAGCTTTCTACAGATTCCTATATTTCATTTGATAAACAAGGTAGGAAGGGTGTGTGACTGCTGTTTCAGCTTTTAGAAAAAAGCATTTCTTTCCTTCTAATGGCATCGAGGGTACACAAAAACATTCATAACCTATGGGAAATACTTAACCTGGCCACCAGGAGGAGGCAAAGACACCCCAAACAGAACATTGAAATATCCCTCCCGCTTCCTCTACCCTCTCAGTAGTTCTTTGCCTCATTTCATGGAGGTAGGCAGAGAGATGTGTTCTGCTAAAGATTCTAATTGTATTGTCCTCCATGGATTGTTTCCTGCAAGAGTGGGCAGGTGCGCTGTTAGTAGCCATGTAATTCTCTTAGTAAGAGTTGTGGTGAATGTTAGCTTCTGGATGTTGCAGGGAAGTACCCATGCCTTCTTCCTGTATATCTATGCTATCCTCCCCACCAGGCAAACAGTTTTAGTTACACTGATTTTTCCTTGTGTCACAGGTCCCTGTCAGGATGAAGAGTCTACTGTCAGTCCTGGGATTGCTGCGAACAATGTCTAGGACATCAGATGGGTCTCCTCAGGATAGAGAGAAGCTGGGTAAGTCCTGCTATTTGTTACCTTTACCTCTACTGGCTCGTTGTCTATAAGAGGATTTAACCTCATTGCCTTCAGTTTAGGAGGGTCTTTATGGACCCCTGGGAATCAAAGGGTTAGTTACTACCTTTACCTCTCTGCTTATAGAGCCCACTTATAGAACCTCAGGTCTGAGGGGATTTATGGCCAGATCCATATATCTTTTTTTCCTTGCTAGTTCACAGTGTGGACTGGTTTTATTCTTATACACCCAGCAGCATATTCCCTCACTACGGGGCTAGTAGCTTGCTTAGAATGGATCACAGGGTGGTTACACATTTTCAGGGGCCCTGAAGTGCTCTTGTGGGATAGGCATAGGTCAATGTGTGACGGTGCCTGCTAACTATAGGTTGCCTTTATCTTAGACATTAAAACATTGCCACTTATCTGAGCTGGTCCATGCACAATTTGTTGTGTTCCCCTAAGGTTCAGTCATCTAGTTGAAATATGGGGGTTTGTGCACAGTAGATCTTTATGAACGACGGTTTGGAGGTTAAGGCCTTCCCGCCACAGATCTACTTTGGCGCGCGCTGTTTTCATCACGGGGACTATAGCGCAACCTTATCGAACACCGGGGAGCAGCTAGATCCTTGTAGATGTAGTAGCGTTGTCAGGATTCTCCTTTCACTATGTTTGAAGGCCGGCGATGTAATGGGGTTGAAATCCAGTGTGCATGGTGCGCCATTTTTATTAACAATGGCGCAGGCAGCGTGGGCTTTCTAGTGAGTCTCCTTATGGAGCGGCTTTGTTCGCATTTGTAATCTGAACCAGACTGAGGCGCAAAGTTTATTACGATGAGTGTGCTCCGGTTAGGGTGTGATGTGTAGGCGATTTTATCATTCTCCACATTAATCAAGACTTTTGTTCATCAGCTCCTGGGGTGGAAAGGGACTCTGTGAAATACGGGGCCTTTCTTTCTACTTAGTTTTTTGTGGTGGGTCCACTATAATCCCTATGTATATTACAAGACTTTATTAACAATATAATATGTCAGTACCTGTCTATTTATCATGCTCATCCGTTTCATTCATATTTTTACACATTCTCATTACGTTACCCACAGTAGGGTATATTACTGACATTGATGGGCAATGGATCACTAGCAGACTTATGCAATTTCATTGCTTGGGGTGTAGTGCTTTCCCCTGGGAATCCAGTACCTCACTTGTTTCATAATGTTCCTTAGGGGCATTTTGTTCTTAGTCTTTAAAGAAGGAATTAAGTTGGTTGCTCCTGGATGGGAGCGGTATTTAACTCTGTTTATTTTATGTAGGTTAAGTTACCTCCTGGGGGCAGGGGGGGGAATGCTCCTTTAAGGATATGTAAATTATCTGTTTGACTCTCAGTATTTTCTATGTTTAACCATAG
Organism: Bombina bombina; assembly: GCF_027579735.1. Classification (NCBI taxonomy): domain Eukaryota; kingdom Metazoa; phylum Chordata; class Amphibia; order Anura; family Bombinatoridae; genus Bombina; species Bombina bombina. The sequence continues at coordinate 1,071,606,713 of NC_069504.1, forward strand.
TTACTTATTTCTTGCTCGGAAATAAAAATATCTGATGGTTTCTCTTGTTAAGTGTGTTCAGTCCACGGGTCATCCATTACTTATGGGATATATTCTCCTTCCCAACAGGAAGTTGCAAGAGGATCACCCAAGCAGAGCTGCTATATAGCTCCTCCCCTCACATGTCATATCCAGTCATTCTTTTGCAAGTCTCAACAAAGAAGGAGGTCGCGAGAGGAGATAGGAGTTTTTTTACCTAATTATTCTTCAATCAAAAGTTTATTATTTTAAAATGGCACCGGAGTGTGCTGTTTTTTCTCTCAGGCAGTATTTAGAAGAAGAATCTGCCTGCGTTTTCTATGATCTTAGCAGACGTAACTAAGATCCACTGGCTGTTCTCGCACATTCTGAGGAGTGGGGTAACTTCAGAAAAGGGAATAGCATGCGGGGTCCCCCGCAAATGAGGTATGTGCAGTAATATTTTCTAGGAATGGAATTGACTAAGAAAACACTGCTGTTACCCATATGATGTAAGTACAGCCTTTAATGCAGTAGTAGCGACTGGTATCAGGCTGATAAATGTATGAGCAGTTGAGTTATTTTCTAGGGACTAGAATTTGACTGAGAAAATACTGTTAATACTGAAATAAATGTATGAGCCTTAGCTGCAGTAGAAGCGACTGGTAGCAGGCTTAGTGATAACTTTGCATAACACTGGAAAGTTGTTTTTAAAACGTTTACTGGCATGTTATTCGTTTTGTGAGGTACTTTGGTGATAAATCTTTTTGGGCATGATTTTTTTCCATATGGCTAACGTATATTTCTGCATAGAAACCGTTGTAACAGGTCTCCCACTGTTGTAATATGAGTGGGAGGGGCCTTTTTTAGCGCCTTGTTGCGCAGTTAAAATTCTAGCACAGTCTTCCTGCTTCTTCCTCCTTGATCCAGGACGTCTCCAGAGAGCTCAGGGGTCTTCAAAATTCATTTTTGAGGGAGGTAATCAGTCACAGCAGACCTGTGACAGTGTGTTTGACTGTGATAAAAGCGTTAAATCATAAATTGATTATCCGTTTTTGGGTATTGAGGGGTTAATCATCCGTTTGCTTGTGGGTGCAATCCTCTGCTAAATTCATACATTTACTGTTAAGATTGTTGGCTATAACTGAATTAGTTCATTGTTATTTCAACTGTGACAGTTTAAAAGCGCTGCAGCGTTTTTTCTATTGCTTGTAAATTTATTGAAAGATTTTTTCCAAGCTTGCTAGCCTTCATTGCTAGTCTGTTTAAACATGTCTGATACAGATGAATCTACTTGTTCATTATGTTTAAAAGCCAATGTGGAGCCCAATAGAAATATGTGTACCAATTGTATTGATGTTACTTTAAATAAAAGTCAGTCTTTACTGGTAAAGAAATTATCACCAGACTAACTCTCCTCACGTGTCAGTACCTTCGCCTCCCGCTCAGGAGGTGCGTGAGATTGTGGCGCCAAGTACATCAAGGCCCTTACAAATCACTTTGCATGATATGGCTAATGTTATGAAAGAAGTATTATCTAATTTGCCTGAGTTAAGAGGCAAGCGCAATAGCTCTGGGTTTAGGACAGAGCGCGCCGATGACACGAGAGCCATGTCCGATACTGCGTCACAATTTGCAGAACATGAGGACGGAGAGCTTCATTCTGTGGGTGACGGATCTGATCCGGGGAGACCGGATTCAGAAATTTCAAATTTTAAATTTAAGCTTGAGAACCTCCGTGTATTGCTAGGGGAGGTGTTAGCGGCTCTGAATGATTGCGACACGGTTGCAATCCCAGAGAAATTATGTAGGCTGGATAAATACTATGCGGTACCGGTGTGTACTGACGTTTTTCCTATACCTAAAAGGCTTACAGAGATTATTAGCAAGGAGTGGGATAGACCCGGTGTGCCCTTTTCCCCTCCTCCGATATTTAGAAAAATGTTCCCAATAGACGCCACCACACGAGACTTATGGCAGACGGTCCCTAAGGTGGAGGGAGCAGTTTCTACTTTAGCCAAGCGCACCACTATCCCGGTGGAGGATAGTTGTGCTTTCTCAGATCCAATGGATAAAAAATTAGAAGGTTACCTTAAGAAAATGTTTGTTCAACAAGGTTTTATACATTTATTACAGCCCCTTGCATGCATTGCGCCCGTCACTGCTGCAGCGGCATTCTGATTTGAGTCTCTGGAAGAGGCTATTCGCACAGCACCATTGGATGAGATTATGAACAAGCTTAAAGCCCTTAAGCTAGCTAATGCATTTGTTTCGGATGCCGTTGTGCATTTAACCAAACTAACGGCTAAGAACTCCGGATTCGCCATCCAGGCGCGCAGAGCGCTATGGCTTAAATCCTGGTCAGCAGATGTAACTTCTAAATCTAAATTGCTTAATATTCCTTTCAAAGGGCAAACCTTATTCGGGCACGGCTTGAAAGAAATTATTGCTGACATTACTGGAGGTAAGGGTCACACCCTTCCTCAGGACAGGGCCAAATCAAAGGCCAAACAGTCTAATTTTCGTGCCTTTCGTAATTTCAAGGCAGGAGCAGCATCAACTTCCTCCGCTCCAAAACAGGAAGGGACTGCTACTCGTTACAGACAGGGTTGGAAAGGCAACCAGTCCTGGAACAAGGGCAAGCAGGCCAGAAAACCTACTTCTGCCCCTAAGACAGCATGAAGAAAGGGCCCCCTATCCGGAAACGGATCTAGTGGGGGGCAAACTTTCTCTCTTCGCCCAGGCCTGGGCAAGAGATGTCCAGGATCCCTGGGCGTTGGAGATCATATCTCAGGGATACCTTCTGGACTTCAAAACTTCTCCTCCACAAGGGAGATTTCATCTGTCAAGGTTATCAACAAACCTAATAAAGAAAGAGGCATTTCTACGATGTGTACAAGACCTCTTAGTAATGGGAGTGATCCACCCGGTTCCGCGGACGGAACAAGGGCAAGGTTTTTACTCAAATCTGTTTGTGGTTCCCAAAAAAGAGGGAACCTTCAGGCCAATCTTGGACCTGAAGATCTTAAATTCCTAAGGGTTCCATCGTTCAAAATGGAAACTATTCGATCCAAGAGGGTCAGTAATATGACCACAGTGGACTTAAAGGATGCCTACCTTCACATACCGATTCACAAAGATCATTATCGGTACCTAAGGTTTGCCTTTCTAGACAGGCATTACCAGTTTGTAGCTCTTCCCTTCGGGTTGGCTACGGCCCCGAGAATTTTTACAAAGGTTCTGGGCTCGCTTCTGGCGGTACTAAGACCGCGAGGCATATCGGTGGCTCCGTACCTAGACGACATTCTGATACAAGCGTCAAGTTTTCAAAATGCAAAGTCTCATACAGAGATAGTTCTAGCATTTCTGAGGTCGCATGGGTGGAAAGTGAACATGGAAAAGAGTTCTCTGTTCCCACTCACAAGGGTTCCCTTTCTAGGGACTCTTATAGATTCTGTAGAGATGAAGATTTACCTGACGGAGTCCAGGTTATCAAAAATCCTAAATGCTTGCCGTGTCCTTCATTCCATTCCAAGCCCATCAGTAGCTCAGTGCATGGAAGTAATCGTCTTAATGGTCGCGGCAATGGACATAGTGCCATTTGCGCGCCTACATCTCAGACCGCTGCAACTATGCATGCTAAATCAGTGGAATGGGGATTACTCAGATCTGTCCCCTTTACTAAATCTGGACCAGGCCAGAGATTCTCTTCTCTGGTGGTTGTCGCGGGTTCATCTGTCCAAAGGAATGACTTTTCGCAGACCAGATTGGACGATTGTAACAACAGATGCCAGCCTACTAGGCTGGGGTGCAGTCTGGAACTCCCTGAAGGCTCAGGGATCGTGGACTCAGGAGGAGAAACTCCTCCCAATAAACATTCTGGAATTAAGAGCAATATTCAATGCTCTTCTAGCTTGGCCTCAGTTAGCAACACTGAGGTTCATAAGATTTCAGTCGGACAACATCACGACTGTGGCTTACATCAATCATCAAGGGGGAACCAGGAGTTCCCTAGCGATGTTGGAAGTCTCGAAGATAATTCGCTGGGCAGAGTCTCACTCTTGCCACCTGTCAGCGATCTACATCCCAGGCGTGGAGAACTGGGAGGCGGATTTTCTAAGTCGCCAGACCTTTCATCAGGGGGAGTGGGAACTTTACCTGGAGGTGTTTGCTCAACTGATTCTTCGTTGGGGCGAACCGGAGCTGGATCTCATGGCATCTCGCCAGAACGCCAAGCTTCCTTGTTACGGATCCAGGTCCAGGGACCCGGGAGCGGTGCTGGTAGATGCATTAACAGCCCCTTGGGTTTTCAACATGGCTTATGTGTTTCCACCATTTCCATTGCTACCTCGACTGATTGCCAGGATCAAACAGGAGAGAGCATCAGTGATTCTGATAGCGCCTGCGTGGCCACGCAGGACCTGGTATGCAGACCTAGTGGACATGTCGTCCTGTCCACCTTGGTCTCTGCCTCTGAGGCAGGACCTTCTAATGCAGGGTCCTTTCAACCATCCAAACCTAATTTCTCTGAGGCTGACTGCATGGAGATTGAACGCTTGATTCTCTCAAAGCGTGGTTTTTCGGAGTCGGTTATTGATACGTTAATACAGGCTCGGAAACCTGTTACCAGAAAGATTTACCATAAGATATGGCGTAAATATTTATATTGGTGTGAATCCAAGAGTTACTCATGGAGTAAGGTTAGGATTCCTAGGATATTGGCTTTTCTACAAGAAGGTTTAGAAAAGGGTTTATCCGCTAGTTCGTTAAAGGGACAGATTTCTGCTCTGTCTATTCTTTTACACAAACGTCTGGCAGAGAATCCAGACATCCAGGCTTTTTGTCAGGCTTTGGCTAGGATTAAGCCTGTGTTTAAAACTGTTGCTCCTCCGTGGAGCTTAAACTTGGTTCTTAAAGTTCTTCAGGGTGTTCCGTTTGAACCCCTTCATTCCATTGATATTAAGCTTTTATCTTGGAAAGTTCTGTTTTTGATGGCTATTTCCTCGGCTCAAAGAGTCTCTGAGTTATCTGCCTTACATTGCGATTCTCCTTATCTGATTTTTCATTCAGACAAGGTAGTTCTGCGTACTAAACCTGGGTTTTTACCTAAGGTTGTTTCTAACAGGAATATCAATCAAGAGATTGTTGTTCCTTCATTATGTCCTAATCCTTCTTCAAAGAAGGAACGTCTTTTGCATAATCTGGACGTAGTCCGTGCCCTGAAGTTCTACTTACAGGCAACTAAAGATTTTCGGCAAACTTCTTCTCTGTTTGTCGTTTATTCTGGTCAGAGGAGAGGTCAAAAGGCTTCAGCCACCTCTCTCTCTTTTTGGCTTCGTAGCATAATACGTTTAGCCTATGAGACTGCTGGACAGCAGCCTCCTGAAAGAGTTACAGCTCATTCCACTAGAGCTGTGGCTTCCACCTGGGCCTTTAAGAATGAGGCCTCTGTTGAACAGATTTGCAAGGCTGCAACTTGGTCTTCACTTCATACCTTTTCAAAATTTTACAAATTTGACACTTTTGCTTCTTCGGAGGCTGTTTTTGGGAGAAAGGTTCTACAGGCAGTGGTTCCTTCTGTTTAATGTTCCTGCCTTGTCCCTCCCATCATCCGTGTACTTTAGCTTTGGTATTGGTATCCCATAAGTAATGGATGACCTGTGGACTTAACACACTTAACAAGAGAAAACATAATTTATGCTTACCTGATAAATTTATTTCTCTTGTAGTGTGTTCAGTCCACGGCCCGCCCTGTCTTTTTTTGAGGCAGTTCTAAATTTTAATTAAAACTCCAGTCACCACTGCACCCTATAGTTTTTCCTTTCTCGTCTTGTTTCGGTCGAATGACTGGATATGACATGTGAGGGGAGGAGCTATATAGCAGCTCTGCTTGGGTGATCCTCTTGCAACTTCCTGTTGGGAAGGAGAATATATCCCATAAATAATGGATGACCCGTGGACTGAACACACTACAAGAGAAATAAATTTATCAGGTAAGCATAAATTATGTTTTTTGGCGTTACCAGCGGTGAATCATACTTGCTTCTTATATAGACGATAAGCATATCTAGTGTTTAAGAGCATTATCTGTGCTTAAATATACTTTTTCCTGTATGAAATATAAATATATATATAATGATTTGTTAGCATTGCTGGCAATTTAAACATTAATGAAGATTAACCATACTTATATCTTATATATCATCCATATAACTTGCCCATAGTTTTTCTTCTATGAGCCATATAAATATGCAGTGGTTTATCAACCAGGATAATGTGATTCTGTATCTTTGTCCCAATCTGTCTTCTTCCAGGGAGAGGTTGTTGTATACTTTGGATGTGGCCAGAGCCGTTTAATTTTTATCTTCTCGCTTCCGTGGATTTTCTTCAGCAGAGAGAGCCTCAGCTGTTTCTCTTTCCCTATGACTATGAAGTCTGCTCTCTTTGCTTTCTCAGAAATGGGCCAGTAGCCTCAATCCTGAATTGCGGTGCATTCTATCCTTGCAGTGTCTTCTTCTTGGGCCTTTGAGATTGAGGTTTCAGTTGAACGTATTTGCAAGGCGACTACATGGTTTTCCATACTCTCCCAATTTTTCAGATTTGTTGTTTTTGCCTCAGCGGAGGCATCATTTGGGAGGAGGGTTCTACAAGTGGTGGTGCCTAGTATTTAGGTCTGCCTTCCCTACTTTACCTCCCTAAAATTCGTGTATTCCTTAGCTTGGGTATTGATTTCCCATAGGTTATGAATGTTTTTGTGGACCCTCACTGCCATTAGAAGGAAAAAATAATTAATGCTTACCTGATGAATTAATTTCCTTCTTGGCAGTGAGGGTCCACAAACCCACCCTGATCGTGTATAGTGGCGGCACCTCTGTACCCCTTGTGTCTCTCTACTTTTTCTTATCCTCAGCTTGAACTACTAAGAGGGTAGGGGAAGTGGGAGGGATACTTCAGTGTTCTGTTTGGGGTGTCTGCCTCCTCCTTGTGGCCAAGTGAAGTATTTCCCATAGGTTATGAATGTTTTCATGGACCCTCTCTGCCAAGAAGGAAATGAAATCGGGTAAGCATAAATTATATGGGAGAGCATTTCTACTGACACCTCTCCATGTATTTTTTTGTGTGTATGTTTTGCTAATCTGTTCCAGTTTGCCAGGTCAGCCAACTTTGCAATAGTTGTGCACCTCAATTTCTGCATGCAAATCGGCTGCTTCCCTCTACTTACTCTAAGGAATTATGTCTTGTTCATGTATATATTACTCATTGAGCCTCTACTGACTACTCCTGAGTTTAAAGATAATTTACACAGGGCTATGGCAGAATATTTAGCGGCTATCCCCAAGTCATGTAGGATTAAATGCAAATCTGGGGATTTACCTCACTCTCTTGATGTGAATATGCAATCTCCTTCCCCTCAAAATCCTGCTTCAGAGCTCTGACTCTGAGGCCTCAAAATCATACAGTTAAAATAGGGAAGTGTCATCTGGGGAACAGGACCCTGTTTCTGACCCTGAGTTTGACAATACTTTCAGATTTAAAGTGGAACATATCTGCACCTTGTTGCATGAGGTACTGAGAACTCTGGGTATTTTTGAGGAAAAACCTGCTGAAAACAAGCCTGTAAATCAGTTAAATCAGTTAAATGATGTTTTCAAAGCTCCTCCTAAGATTCCAGAGGTATTTCAGGTTCCAGATTTGGTTTCTGATTATATAGCCAAATAATGGGGGAAAAAAACTGGTACAGGTAGCCCTCAGTTTATGCCGGGGTTAGGTTCCAGAAGGAATGGTTGTAAATCGAAACCGTTGTAAATTGAAACCCAGTTTATAATGTAAGTCAATGGGAAGTGAGGGAGTTAGGTCCCAGGCCCCTCTCAAAATTGTCATAAGTAACACCTAATACATTATTTTTAAAGCTTTGAAATGAAGACTTTAAATGCTAAACAGCATTATAAACCTAATAAAATAATCACACAACACAGAATATATAATTAAACTAAGTTAAATGAACAAAAACATTTGCTAAATAGCATTATAAACCTAATAAAATAATCACACAACACAGACTTCACTTGCATTTTTCTGCAAACAGTTCTTTCTATGCATTCCAATCTGGACTGATTTATAGACAGGAAGATCTTGTTCCTTTGAAATCTGCTCGATAGCTCAGGTCTGGTTAAACTGATTAAATTCAGCTTGCTTGGTTTTGCTGCAACACAAGCAGACAGCTCCACCTACTGGCTATTTTAATAAATGCACTGCTTCTCAATGATTTTCAATAGCAGTCACATGACTGGAAAAAAAGGTTGTTATTCTGAAACGGTGTAAATTGAACCGTTGTAAAACGAGGGCCACCTGTATTCCATTTGCTTCATCTTCCAGGTTAAAGAGAATGTACACGGTTTCAGAGCAGAATGTAGAATTATGGGTATCCATACCCAAGGTTAATGGAGCTATTTCTGCTCTTGCCAAATGCACTACCCTCCCTATGGAGTAAAGAACCTCTTTCATGCATCCAATAGACTGCTTAATGGAGTCTTTCCTGAGAAAGCGCTTCCTTCATACAGGTCTTCTGCTTAAACCTGCAGTTCCTATCAACTGTGTGGCCTTGGCAAGGACCCTATGGTGTGATTCTCTATCTAAAATGGTATCTGAACAATCCTCTGCTGAGGACCTTCAGAATTGCATTAGAGCCCTTAAAATTGCTAACGCCTTTATATTTAATGCAGTAATGGACATGATCAAGATTGATGCCAAGACCATGTATATAACCGTTATTGCAAGAAGGGCCTTATGGTTAAAATCATGGTCAGCAGACATGGTTTTAAGGGAAGATTCTATTTAGTTGGGTTTTGGACTTAATTATTAAGACTGTTACTGATGGGAAAGGAGCTTTTGCCCCCCAGGACAAGAATTCTAAGTGAAAGAACAGACCAATTAATCAGTTTCATTCCTCCTTTAAAGTGAATGTAAATTTTGATGCTAAAGTGCCTGGTTTTTAAAAATTTGATTAAAATCAGGGGCACTTTAATTGATAAAAATTTACATTTCACTCATGTTGTGAAAAAATACTTACCTTTTAATCTAGACAGCCGCTCCAGCTTCCACCGCCCGTTGCAAAGCCTCTTCCAGGGTCTAAAATGAGGAATCCGGCTTCCTTCAATCACTGCATTAAATCAGACACTGATTCCCCCGGTGGGGAAGCCATGATTGGAGGATGACCGATCCATCATTTCTGATGTCAGAAATGTCTTGCGACGACCGCTGGAGCAGCTGTCAAGTTTAAAAGGTAAGTATTTTTTCACAACATGAGTGAAATGTAAATTTTGATGAATTAAAGTGCCCCTGTTTTAAAAATCAAATTTTTAAAAACCGGGCACTTTAACATCAAAATTTACATTCACTTTAAATGCCTGAGCCCTCCAAGCCTGGAAGCCTGGTTCTTCATGGGAAAAGAACAAGTGGTCCAAGAAGTCCAACGCCAATACAAAATCTGCATGTAGAGGGCTATGCAGGAAGTGTCCCAGATTCTGTCTTGGGCAGAGCGGAATCAATGCTGACAGGAACAATTGGGAAGTGGTCTCTGCTTAGTTTTATTTTTTTTTCCACTTTGGAAGACAGCACACTCTCCAGGGTTGGGCAAGGAAAGAGACTAGCCAGGTCTCCACTGAACTGCAAACATTCAAATTTTCCAGCCACCGAGTATCTTTTAAAAGACCTTTATTTTCTTAGACAGGGTCCATAAGTATAACAAACAAACAACGTTTCAAACCTGCAATATGTTCTTGACCTGCAATGACATGACTAAGAACCTATTGCAGGTTTGAGAAGTGGTCTCTCTCTCCATCAGGACATCTTCTATCAATTAGTGATCAGATGGGGTCTACCGGACATAGATCTTAAAACCTCCGATTTAAATCACAAACTTTGAATGTATTGTGCAAAATCAAGAGAACCAAAGGCTCAAATGATAGACACTTTGATGTGTCCATGGAATTTTCAGCTAGCATACCTGTTTCCTCAGTTTGTTCCACTTCCAAGAGTAATTGCTCGAATGAAACAGGAGTCAGCTTTGGTAATCATGTTTGCTCCAGCCTGGTTTCACAGAACCTGGTATGCAGATCTAGTGCAGATGTCCTCTTCTGCTCCATGGCTTCTTCCTCTAAGACAAGATCTATTGTCTCAAGGGCCTCTTTTCCATCAGGATCTCAAATCTTAACATACAAGAACGAAGGAAAGCAGGCACTGCATCTAGACAGAATTTGTGTCCTATCACCCTGCCTTGTACTTGACCATTTGTACCTTTTTAAGTGTTTATACAGCGGATGTAGCTGTTCACCTTTTAATGTTGTTCTAATAAAGAATTCAAGTTTTAAGGATCCTGGATGCAGTGCCTGCTTTCCTTCGTTCTTGTATGTATCTAGTGGCTGGGTTTTGCCACTGCTACGGCACTCCGTTGGCTCTCTATGGGAAGACTAATACAGACCGGCGTCACTTCCGGTTGCCTTGCAGGGTCCGTAGTTGTTGCTGGGAACGCCGCTTCTGTATGTTATCTTAAGTTTAATGGTGTAGTAGTTGAATGCCTAGTTTTAAAACATAAAGGGTTCTCTGATTCAGTGATTGACACTCTGATTCAAGCTAGAAAACCCGTTACCCAAAAAATATATCACAAAATTTGGAAAGCATACTTTGAATGTTGTTCTTCAGGAGGATTTTCTTGGTTTCCCTTTAGGATTCCTAGAATTTTTCAGTTTTGACATGACGGCCTTGACAAGGGTTTGTTTGCTAGCTCCCTAAAATGTGAAATTTTAGCTATGTCTGTTATCTTTCATAGAAAGCTAAATTTCCTGACGTTCAGACTTTTTTGTCCAGGTGCCAGTCAGATTTAGGCCAGATGTGAGACCTATTTCTCTGCCCTTGAATTTGAATTTAGTTAATTCTGTTCTGCAATGTCCTCCCTTTGAACCGATACATTTAATTGATATCAATCTCTTATCAAATTCCTCAGCTACGAGAGTTATCAGCTTTATCCTGTGATTCTCCATTTTAGTTTATCACAAAAATAAAATGATTTTATGCCCAAGGTAGTTTCCTTGTAAATTATCAATCAGGAGAGTGTTGTTCCTTCTTTGTGTCCAGATCCTTCTAAATCTAAGGAACGTCTTTTACATAATCTTGATGTAGTCTGAACATTGAAGTTTTATCTTCAAGCTACTAATGACTTCACAGTCTTCCAGCTTGTTTGTTCATTACTCTGGGACACATAAAGGGCAGAAGGCTACTGCTTTAGCTTTTGCTTCTTGGCTCAAACAGGTAATTCACAAGGCTTTCTTGGTGGCAGGAAAGTCGCCCCATAAGCGTTTCACAGCCCATTCTACAAGATCAGTTGCAAATACCTGGGCTTTTAAAAATGATGCATCTTTGGAGCAGATTTGCAAAGCTGCAACATGGTCTTCTCTGCATACATTTTCAAAATGTTACTGCTTTGATGTTTTCGCTTCTTTGCAAGCAGCTTTTGGCAGAAAATCCTTCATGCCGCAGTGTCTGATAAATAGGAACTGCCAGAAAAATGTCCCACCCATTTTGTAGCATGGACTATCTGCTTGGGTATTAATTCCATATGTTAACAACCCTATGGACTATCTTCATTATGCAAAAGAAAACAAAATTTATGTTTACCTGATAAATTATTTTCTTTCGGAATGATGTTAGTGCTGTTTTAATTTTTTGGGCGACAGTTCTAATTTGCACCTCTATACACCCTACTTCTACTTTTCTCTTTCCTGCCTATGTGTTTCCTTATTCTCTGCTTGGCTATGCGTTAAACTGAGGAGAGATGGGAGGTAAGAGGGAATTTTAATCTCTTGTGTGGGTTCATGGCCTCCTCCTAGTGGCTGGAATCATATCCCATATGTTATGGCCCCTATGGACTATCATCATTCCAAAAGAAAATAATTTATCAGGTAAGCATAAATTTTGTTTTCTACGGGTCTGATGGAGTTTATGTCACTTCATTTCATATGAACTTTTTTCTTTTGTGTCTGCCACTTCGTTTATAGCGCTGTACCGCGTTCATAGGCTTCAATCACACTGCAGCGTCATTTAATTGTTTTGTACAGCGAACATCGGCGTCTCTCACACAAGAGGAGGCACAGATGCACGCTGCTGTGGCATGCTATCATTTGTTTCTTAAATATTGCTCCTGGTTTTTCCACACATATTTCTGTGTAAACGTTTTCTTGCCGCTTGGAATTCCGCCTTTTCTTCCTGCGCGAGGGAACACTGCAGTTGTGTATGCTTTGTCGTTAAGGAGGAGGTAAATTTTCCTTACATTTTCAAGAGTTGGGGTTTCATTAAACATTTTTTTATATACTGTGTAAGCCACTTATACAGAGATCTTTATTGTGCTTACTAGCTTCCACTCCCTATATTGTTACTTGGACTTTAATACTTGCTAGTCCCTGAATACTACTATTTCTCTTGTTAAGTGTAGTCAGTCCACGGGTCATCCATTACTTATGGAATATATCTCTTCCTAACAGGAAGCTGCAAGAGGATCACCCAAGCAGAGCTGCTATATAGCTCCTCCCCTCACATGTCATATTCAGTCATTCTCTTGCAGCCTAACTAAAGATAGGTCGCTGTGAGAGGTCTGTGGTGTTTTTTAACTTAGTTTATTTCTACAATCAAAAGTTTGTTAGGCAGCATTAGAAGAAGAATCTGCCTGCGTTTTCTATGATCTTAGCAGCCGTAACTAAGATCCACTGGCTGTTCTCATCTGAGGAGTGAGGTAACTTCAGAGAAGGGGAATAGCATGCAGGGCCCCCTGCAAATGAGGTATGTGCAGTAATTATTTTTCTGAGGAATGGAATTGACTGAGAAAATACTGCTGATACCAATGTAAAGTAAGTTCAGCCTTAAATGCAGTGATAGCGACTGGTATTAGGCTGATGAGTGTGTGTACACTGAATGTATTTTTCTAAGGAATGGAATTGACTCTGAAAATACTGTTAATACTGAAATAATGTATGAGCCTTAACTGCAGTAAAAGCGACTGGTAGCAGGCTTATTAATAACAATTCATAACTTTTCAAATGTATGTTTAAAACGTTTACTGGCATGTTAATCGTTTTTTGTGAGGTACTTGGTGATAAAACTTATTGGGGCATGATTTTTACCACATGGCCATCTTTGTTTTCTGCATAGAAACAGTTTTCTGAGCTTCCCCATTGTTGTAATATGAGTGGGAGGGGCCTATTTTAGCGCTTTTTTGCGCAGTAAAAATTCAGTCACAATCTGTCTACTTCATCCTCCATGATCCAGATCGTCTCTAGAGAGCTCAGGGGTCTTCAAAATTCATTTTGAGGGAGGTAATCAGTCACAGCAGTCCTGTGACAGTGTGTTTTGACTGTGAGAAAAACGTTAATTATTAAATTGTTATCCGTTTTTGGGTATTAAGGGGTTAATCATCCATTTGCTGGTGGGTGCAATCCTTTGCTAACTTAATACATTTACTGTGAAAAATTGGTTGCTATAACTATTTTGGTTCATTGTTATTTCAACTGTGACAGCTTTTTGTGCTTCTTAAAGGCACAGTAGCGTTTTTTATATTGCTTGTAAATTTATTTAGAAAAGTATTTCCAAGCTTGCTAGTCTCATTGCTAGTCTGTTTAAACATGTCTGACACAGATGAATCTCTTTGTTCACTATGTTTAAAGGCCAATGTGGAGCCCAATAGAAATTTGTGTACTAATTGCATTGATGCTACTTTAAATAAAAGTCAATCTTTACATGTAAAGAAATTATCACCAGACAACGAGGGGGAAGTTATGCCGACTAACTCTCCTCACGTGTCAGTACCTTCGCCTCCCGCTCAGGAGGTGCGTGATTTTGTGGCGCCAAGTACATCAGGGAGGCCCTTACAAATCACTTTGCAAGACATGGCTACTGTTATGACAGAAGTATTATCTAAATTGCCAGAATTAAGAGGCAAGCGCGATAGCTCTGGGTTAAGGACAGAGCGCGCGGATGAGGTGAGAGCCATGTCAGATACTGCGTCACAGTTTGCAGAACGTGAAGACGGAGAGCTTCATTCTGTGGGTGACGGATCTGATCCAGGGAGACTGGATTCAGAGATTTCTAATTTTAAATTTAAGCTTGAGAACCTCCGCATATTGCTAGGGGAGGTATTAGCGGCTCTGAATGATTGTAACACGGTTGCAATTCCAGAAAAATTATGTAGGTTGGATAGATACTATGCTGTACCGGTGTGTACTGACGTGTTTCCTATACCTAAAAGGCTTACAGAGATTATTAGCAAGGAGTGGGATAGACCTGGTGTGCCTTTTTCCCCTCCTCCCATATTTAGGAAAATGTTTCCTATAGACGCCACCACACGAGACTTATGGCAAATGGTCCCTAAGGTGGAGGGAGCAGTTTCTACTTTAGCTAAGCGTACCACTATCCCGGTGGAGGATAGTTGTGCCTTTTCAGATCCAATGGATAAGAAATTAGAGGGTTACCTTAAGAAAATGTTTGTTCAACAAGGTTTTATCTTACAGCCCCTTGCATGCATTGCGCCTGTCACTGCTGCGGCGGCGGCATTCTGGTTTGAGTCTCTGGAAGAGGCCATTCGCACAGCTCCATTGGATGAAATTATGAACAAGCTTAAAGCACTTAAGCTAGCTAACGCATTTGTTTCTGATGCCGTCGTACATTTAACCAAACTTACGGCTAAGAACTCCGGATTCGCCATCCAAGCGCGCAGAGCGCTATGGCTTAAATCCTGGTCAGCTGACGTGACATCTAAATTGCTTAATATTCCTTTCAAAGGGCAGACCTTATTCGGGCCCGGCTTGAAAGAAATTATAGCTGACATTACGGGAGGTAAGGGCCATGCTCTACCTCAGGACAGGGCCAAATCAAAGGCCAAACAGTCTGATTTTCGTGCCTTTCGTAACTTCAAGGCAGGAGCAGCATCAACTTCCTCCGCTCCAAAACAGGAAGGAGCTGTTGCTCGTTACAGGCAGGGCTGGAAAGTTAACCAGTCCTGGAACAAGGGCAAGCAGGCCAAGAAACCTGCTGCTGCCATCAAGACAGCATGAAGAGAGGGCCCCCTATCCGGAAACGGATCTAGTGGGGGGCAGACTTTCTCTCTTCGCCCAGGCTTGGGCAAGAGATGTCCAGGATCCCTGGGCGTTGGAGATCATATCTCAGGGATATCTCCTGGACTTCAAAACTTCTCCTCCACGAGGGAGATTTCATCTTTCAAGGTTATCAGCAAACCAAATAAAGAAAGAGGCGTTTCTACGCTGTGTACAAGACCTCTTACTAATGGGGGTGATCCACCCAGTTCCGCGGACGGAACACAAGCAGGGATTCTATTCAAATCTATTTGTGGTTCCCAAGAAAGAGGGAACCTTCAGACCAATTTTGGACTTAAAAATCCTAAACAAATTCCTAAGAGTTCCATCATTCAAAATGGAAACTATTCGAACCATCCTTCCCATGATCCAAGAGGGTCAGTACATGACCACAGTGGACTTAAAGGATGCCTACCTTCACATACCGATTCACAAGGATCATTATCGGTACCTAAGATTTGCTTTCCTAGACAGGCATTACCAGTTTGTAGCTCTTCCCTTCGGATTAGCTACGGCTCCAAGAATCTTTACAAAAGTTCTGGGCTCACTTCTGGCGGTACTAAGACCACGAGGCATAGCGGTGACTCCGTACCTAGACGACATTCTGATACAAGCGTCAAGTTTTCAAACTGCCAAGTCTCATACAGAGATAGTTCTGGCATTTCTGAGGTCGCATGGGTGGAAGGTGAACGTGGAAAAGAGTTCTCTATTACCACTTACAAGAGTTCCCTTTCTAGGGACTCTTATAGATTCTGTAGAGATGAAAATTTACCTGACAGAGGCCAGGTTATTAAAACTTCTATATGCTTGCCGTGTCCTTCATTCCATTCCACACCCGTCAGTAGCTCAGTGCATGGAAGTAATCGACTTAATGGTAGCGGCAATGGACATAGTACCATTTGCGCGCCTGCATCTCAAACCGCTGCAATTGTGCATGCTAAGTCAGTGGAACGGGGATTACTCAGATTTGTCCCCCCTACTAAATCTGGATCAAGAGACCAGAGATTCTCTTCTATGGTGGCTTTCTCGGCCACATCTGTCCAAGGGGATGACCTTTCGCAGGCCAGATTGGAAGATTGTAACAACAGATGCCAGCCTTCTAGGCTGGGGCGCAGTCTGGAACTCCCTGAAAGCTCAGGGATTATGGACTCAGGAGGAGAAACTCCTCCCAATAAATATTCTGGAATTAAGAGCAATATTCAATGCTCTTCTAGCTTGGCCTCAGTTAGCAACTCTGAGGTTCATCAGATTTCAGTCGGACAACATCACGACTGTGGCTTACATCAACCATCAAGGGGGAACCAGAAGTTCCCTAGCGATGTTGGAAGTCTCAAAGATAATTCGCTGGGCAGAGTCTCACTCTTGCCACCTGTCAGCGATTTACATCCCAGGCGTGGAGAACTGGGAGGCGGATTTTCTAAGTCGCCAGACTTTTCATCCGGGGGAGTGGGAACTTCATCCGGAGGTCTTTGCTCAACTGATTCATTGTTAGGGCAAACCAGATCTGGATCTCATGGCGTCTCGTCAGAACGCCAAGCTTCCTTGTTACGGATCCAGGTCCAGGGACCCGGGAGCGGTGCTGATAGATGCTCTGACAGCCCCTTGGGTCTTCAACATGGCTTATGTGTTTCCACCATTCCCGATGCTTCCTTGTTTGATTGCCAAGATCAAACAGGAGAGAGCTTCGGTGATTCTGATAGCGCCTGCGTGGCCACGCAGGACCTGGTATGCAGACCTAGTGGACATGTCGTCCTGTCCACCGTGGTCTCTGCTTCTGAGACAGGACCTTCTAATTCAGGGTCCTTTCAACCATCCAAATCTAATTTCTCTGAGGCTGACTGCTTGGAGATTGAACGCTTGATTCTATCAAAGCGTGGCTTCTCGGAGTCGGTTATTGATACCTTAATACAGGCTAGGAAGCCTGTTACCAGAAAAATTTACCATAAGATATGGCGTAAATATTTATATTGGTGCAAATCCAAGAGTTACTCATGGAGTAAGGTTAGGATTCCTAAGATATTGTCCTTTCTACAAGAGTGTTTAGAAAAGGGCTTATCTGCTAGTTCGAACGCTAGAGTCCGGAGATGCAGTGGGAGCTTCCCTTTGCAACACCATCCCGACTCATATTAACAGCTCCTATAGCAATCGGCGTTGACGAGTTTCGCAGATTGCGTTCTTCTCTCAAGTCCATGTCAGGAGTGCAGCTATCACCTGTCACACTTGAAGGGCCATGTTCCTGTTCCACGGCGTAGATTCTGGTAAGATCGTTCGTTTCATTTTTATATAATAACAGAGAAGACAGGGCCACAGTGTGGCACCTTTATCTTTATAGAATCAAGGGTTAATACTCCTATAAGGGGATTATTGAACAGGGGGGTATGTACATGATGCGTTTATTATGTGATTGCTGTTTTATGTGCAAGGGCGCGGCTCTGGCATTTTTGTGGAGCTGACAGGTTCTCTTCCGGGAGTTTTGCGCTGACTTTTTTGGTGCGGTTTCTCCTCGGCTGGGGCGGTCCTGCGTAGACATCCTTGTGACCGGGTGAAGCCTCTTCACTTCCGGTCCGATCTGTGACGGAGGACACAAAGCGGTTTCTACAGTCCGGGTCATAGGAGGTGGTGAGTGCCCCGGCCATTGGTTGGTTATAAAGGTGCCTCTCTTATTTTTTTTTTTTTTTTTTTTTTTTCTAAAAGCTATGGAGGATTCTGATGCGTTAGAGGGTACTCCCTCTTTAACTAAGTCCTATACCTGTGTTTATTGTGAGGTTTTGGTAGACCAGCCTGCGCAACTGTGTTCCACATATCTTGAGAAGGCTATGACTTCCAAACATAAGAGAATGGCTAGCCTTACTGAGCCGTCAATCTCTGAGGGATCTCCAACCCGTGAGGTGCGTTCCCCAATGGCGTCCTCTATCCCACATGCAGCACCCCAGGGTGCGACTGTTACCCCTTCGGGGGAGATTGCTTGGCCGCCTGATTTCGCGGATCAGTTTGAAACTGCAGTCGCTAAGGTAATCCATGCTTTGCCGCGTTCGGCTAAGCGCAACCGTAGAGCTTTTCATAGCGTACCGACCCAGGATTTGTCTCTGTCGGATGCCCCATTAGGGTGGTACGATGACGAAGCCCTGTCCGACGCTTCGGAAGGGGCCCTTTTGGGGTCGGAGTCCATGTCATCCCGGCTTTAGGTTTAAGATGGAGAACGTGCGTTTTTTTATTAAAGCAAGTGCTGGCTACTTTAGAGGTTCCGGGAACCCAAGCTTCCAGAAGAGCCCTCCATTCCTAAGTTGGATAAGGTTTACAAGGACAGGGTGGTCTCCCAGACTTTCCTGGTTCCTGTCAAGATGGCGAACATTATAAAGAACGAGTGGGAGCGGTTAGGTTCTTCCTTTTCCCCCTCTTCTCACTTTAAAAAGCTTTTCCCTGTCCCGGAGGCCCAGCTAGAGTTATGGGGGACCATTCCCAAGGTGGATGGGGCCGTCTCCACGCTCGCTAAGTGCACGACGATCCCTTTAGAGGATAGTTCTTTGTTCAAGGAGCCTATGGATAAAAAGTTGGAAAACATGTTACAAAAGATGTTTCAACACACAGGGTTTGTTTTTCAACCGGCAGCTGGAGATGTGATGCCTTATTTGATATGATTGAGGGTGAACCCTCTTTCGAGTAGGTGCAGTAAAAGATTAAGCCCTAAAGGTTGCCAATTCCTTCATTCGTGACGCTAATATGCAGATTATCCGCCTGAATGCTAAGGTATCAGGTTTTTCGGTTCTGGCACGCAGGTCTCTGTGGCTAAAATCTTAGTCGGCGGACATGACCTTTAAGACGAGGCTGCTGTCTTTGCCTTTTAAGGGCAAGATGCTGTTCGGTCTATCATATCCACGGTTACAGGAGGCAAGGGTGCCTTCCTTCCTCAGGATAAGAAGGCGAAACCTAAGGGTGCTAATTTTAGTCCCTTCTGTGGGGATAAGGCGCAACGCCAACAGCCCACTGCAAAAGTGGACCAAACCAAGGGTCCCTGGAAGCCTGCTCAAGCTTGGAACAAGTCTAAACAGCACAAGAAGCCCGCCGAGACTAAGTCCGCATGAAGGGGCGGCCCCCGACTGGTCTGTGGACCGAGTGGGGGGCATATTGTCCTGGTTGCAGGACGTTCAGGACCCCTGGGTTCTGATAATAGTCGACTAGGATTACAGGATAGGGTTCAAGTCCTCTCCGCCCAGGGGCAGATTCCTTCTGTCAAACCTGTCTTCAAGGCCGGAAAAAGAGAGGCCTTTCTGGGTTTTGTGCGGGATCTATCCGTTTTAGGGGCTATTGTACCAGTACCCCAGGCAGAAAGAGGTTAAGGTATTACTCCAATTTGTGGTCCCAAAGAAGGAGGGCACATTCCGCCCGATTCTGGACATCAAATGTTTAAACAAGTTTCTGTCCGTTCCATCGTTCAAAATGGAAACGATCAGATCCATCCTGCCCCTAGTTCAAGAGAGGCAGCTAATGACCTCTATAGACTTGAAGGATGCCTACCTTCATGTTCTGATTCACAGGGACCATTTCAGGTTCCTCAGATTTGCCTTTCTGGATCAGCATTTCCAGTTTGTGGCTCTTCCCTTCAGTCTGGCGACGGCATCCCATCTGGCAGAGGCCCACACCAGGGTCCTGCTGCAGTTACTTCAATCTCAAGGTTGGAAGATCAATCTCGAGAAGAGTTCTCTGGTTCCCAGTACCAGGGTGGAGTTCTTGGGCACAATCATAGACTCTGTGTCCATGAAGATCTTTCTCACGGACAAGCGACGCACAAAGATGGCGTCTACCTGTCTTGCCCTCCAGTCTACAGTGAGACCATCTGTAGCTCAGTGCATGGAGATTATTGGGCTCATGGTCTCTAGCATGGACATCATTCCATTTGCCAGGTTTCATCTCAGACCTCTTCAATTATGCATGTTGAGACAGTGGATCGGCGATCATTTCGATCTGTCGCAGCCGATATACATGGATGCGCGGACTCGGCTTTCCCTCTCCTGGTGGATCCGCCCGGATCCCCTGTCCATGGGGCATCCTTCCTGAGACCATCCTGGGAAATTGTTACCACAGACGCGAGTCTGGCGGGATGGGGAGCTATTTGGGGTGCCAGGATTGCACAGGGGAAGTGATCTCGTTTCGAGGCTCTTCTTCCAATAAATATTCTGGAGCTTTGAGCGATCTACAATGCTCTGAAGGCGTGGCTTCATCTGGGGAACTTCACAGCTTTATCAGGTTCCAGACGGACAATATTACCTCTGTGGGTTACATCAACCACCAGGGGGGCACGAGGAGTTCCCTGGCAATGAGGGAGGTGTCTCGGATCCTGGAGTGGGCAGAGACCTGCGATCCACATCCCGGGTGTGGACAACTGGGAAGCGGATTTTCTCAGCAGGCAAACTTTTCATCCAGGGGGAATGGTCTCTTCACCCGGAAGTGTTTGCGGAGATCTTTCTCAGATGGGGGATGCCGGAGATCGATCTAATGGCGTCAAGGTTGAATTGCAAGCTTCCCCGATACGGATCGAGGGACCCCCAGGCGGAGCTAATAGATGCATTGGCGATGCCTTGGGGGTTTGGTCTAGTATACATATTTCCTCCGTTACCGCATCTTCCTTGTGTAGTGGCTCGTATAAAGCAGGAGGGAGTATCCTCCATTCTGATTGTTCCTTCGTGGCCGAGGAGGACGTGGGTTGCGGATCTGGTGGGGATGTCATCCTCTCCGCCGTGGAGGTTACCCTGTCGCAGGGATCTGCTGAAGCAGGGTCCTTTTCAACATCAAAATCTCGATTCTCAGAGGCTGACTGCATGGAGATTGAACGTTTAGTCTTGGCAAAAAGGTTTTATTTCTTAAAAGGTGATTGACACTCTAGTAAAGGCAAGAAAGCCGGTCACTCGATGCATCTATCATAAGGTGTGGAGGACTTACTTGTCCTGGTGTGAGAGTCATTGCTACCCTTGGCACAGGGTGAGGGTATCCAGGATTTTGTCTTTTCTCCAAGAGGGTCTGGAGAAGGGTCTCGCCGCTAGTTCCCTAAAAGGACAAATTTCAGCTTTATCTGTTCTGTTGCACAGGAGACTCGCTGATCTCCCTGACGTCCAATCTTTTGTTCAGGCTCTGTCTCGAATTAGGCCTGTTTTTAGGCAAACTGCTCCCCCTTGGAGCTTAAACTTTTATACTTAGGGTCTTGCAGGAGGTCCCGTTTGAAACTATGCATTCTCTTGACATAAAAATTCTGTCATGGAAAGTTCTCTTTCTGTTGATCATTGCTTCGGCACGCAGAGTTTCTGAGCTGACAGCCTTGCAATTTGAGCCCCCTTATCTGGTGTTTCATGCGGATAAGGCTGTTCTTCGCACAGGTTTGGGGTTTCACCTTAAGGTGGTGTCTAACCGTAACATCAATCAGGAGATAGAGTTTCCTTCTTTATGTCCTAACCTTTCTTCTCCTAAGGAGAGGTTACTTCATAATCTTTACGTGGTTCGTGCTTTGAAATTCTATCTTCAGGCCACAAAGGATTTCAGACAATCTAAGTCACTTTTTGTTGTGTATTCAGGGAAGCGCAGAGGTCAGAGGGTGTCTGCTACTTCTTTGTCTTTTTGGCTAAGGTGCATGATCCGTTTAAGAAAGCGGGACATAAGCCTCTTTAGAGGATCACGGCTCATTCAACTAGAGCTGTGACTTCGTCTTGGGCCTTCAAAAATGAGGCTTCTATGGAGCAGATTTGCAAGGCGGCTACCTGGTCCTCCTTGCATACCTTCACAAAGTTTTACAAATTTTACGTTTTTGTTTCTGCGGAAGCTGTTTTTGGGAGAAAGGTTCTACAGGCTGTGGTTCCCTCAGATTAGGGGTCTGCCTTTTACCTTCCCGGTTTCATTCAGTGTCCTCTAAGAGCTTGGGTATATGTTTCCCACAAGTAATGAATGAAGCTATGGATTTTCCTCCCGTTTAGATGGAAAAGATAAATTATGCTTACCTGATAATTTTATTTCCATCGTGGGGAGGCGAGTCCACAGCCCCCGCCCGTATCTCCGATGGGTGGACCTAAATTTAATATATTCTTCTGGCACCATTTATACCCTAATATTTCTCCTACTGTTCCTTGTTCCCTCAACAGAATGACTGGGGGATGAGGGGAGTGGGGGAGGTATTTAAGCCTTTGGCTGGGGTGACTTTGCCTCCTCCTGGTGGCCAGGTTCTTAATTCCCACAAGTAATGAATGAAGCCGTGGACTCTCCTCCCCACGATGGAAATAAAATTATCAGGTAAGCATAATGTTATGTTTTTGTGCACTCTACTGTGCCTGAGATGTTGGAGGCAATGCTTCATCCAAGTAAGCGCAGTCCTCCAGTACTTCTGAATCTCTTAAGATCAGAACGGCTAAACAATTACTTGCTGCCCCGTCCTATCTATTTCATATTTAAATTTTAATTTTTGAAGACAGTCCAATTTTGCACCTCTTATTTTCCCTGCTTTGTTGTTTCCTACCTTTCTTTGCTATTTTTCCAGCTTGGCTATACGTACGACTGGCATACCTGGGAGGTGAGAGGGATGAAGTGCTCTTGAACGTTTTGTAAAGTCTTTGCTTCCTCCTAGTGGCGAGGGTGAATCCCATGTGTAATGGATTGTGGACTCTCACCACCATGAAAGAAAGGAATTTACCCATTAAGCATACATTTTGTTTTTAGTCTGTATTTAAAAGTTAAGCTAGAACAAGGCCTAAAAAGATAAATTTTATTGTAATAAGTGAATTGTCTTGATTTAACCTAATTTGGAGAATTAGACATTTTTTTGTACAGTAAACATTATGGGGAAATAATCCAGATTTCTGTTTAAACATACTATGCAAATATTTAGTTGTGATGTGCTGAAATGGGTAATGTTAAATGGTCTTGGAGTTCATTTACCAATGTTCTTACATTTTGTTGTATTTGCAGTTTTGTATAGGGCTGCTGTTAGCTGGGACTATCCATTAACAATAGATTGAAATCTTTTTATATATATATACTTAGAATGTATCAGCAGTTACTGCATTGCAAGGCATGTGTATACAAAATAGATATATTAAAAGTATTTAAAATGGTCATTAGCATTGTTTGCTGTCTAATACATAACCCGTGTGAAGCCTCTCGAGTATGTTTGTTATCACACTTGTTGTGGCTGATTAAATCTGTCAATCACAGTGTAGCATGACACTGGGTCAGGACTCTCACAAAGGGAAAAAACGCATAGTTAAAGTAATCTCCAGAGCAGCAGTGCACTGCAGGGACCTAGTGAACACATCTTGTGAGTTACTGATGAGGCATTTGTGCGTAGCCACCAATCACAAGCTGGCTCCCAGTAGTGAATAGCTGATCTACAGCTTACTCTGCCTATGTGTTAAACCCCTGTTTAACAGAATAGAGCCATTTCTTTTTTCACAATTTTATGTCTCTTTAACTTTGCTATACACTCACTATAATCTTACATTCTGTGGAGAATATTTAAATCAGGGGCAAAGAACCTATGGCACAGGTTTCAAAGATGGCATGCTAAACACATTTGCTTTCACTCTGTCTCTGGGCTACTACCAATTTTGTTTGGTTTCATTGGCTGTTAATTTATTTCTTAATGATTTTATATTTCTTTTAAATCTGTTTTATATATCAGCAATTAAGCTTTAATTGTTCAAATACTTTGTTATTTTAATGGTCTCTCTGCTTGTATAAGCTTTACTTGAGCATAAGTCTTTTTGTAAGCTGATAAAAGTAAGCATGGAAAGGAGGATATCGTCAGGCCAGTGTTCCCTCTAACTTTTTTGAGCACCGTGTTCAAAAAATGTTAACTGCAATTTTAGGCCAAGTGATTAAAATGTGTACGCAAAAAGTGTAATTAAACTTGAAAATGTTGTCAAGGTAACAACAAACATACATACTGTAAACAAGCACATTGATATACACTCTTCTCTTACACACACTCTCTCACATAGACACACACTGAGGGAGAAAAAACAGAGGGGGAGAGAGAGAAAACAGAAGGGGGAGAGAGAAAACAAGGGGGATAACACAGAGATGTAATATTACAGTGCTTTTTTTTATCACCAGATAATGTTGCATCAGTGTATAAGGACCTACAGAGGTTGTCACGCCAGTTTAAAGATCAGTTGGTGTACCCTCTTCTTGCTACCACTCGACAAGGTAGGAGAACTCTCTCTAGATTTCTTGTTATTTAAATTCTGAGCAAGAAGTAATCTAAACTGTGTCATCACATAGGCTATATTTATAAAATCAAACCTTATGCATCATAGCATTACCTCTGTCACGTTTTCTCTCTTTCAATTTTGATGCCTCTGTATTACTTTGTTCTTACAGTTTTGAACCTTCCAGATACATTTGGTCTGATTGTTCTCCCTCTGGAACTAAAGCTGCGTATATTCCGGCTTTTGGATGTGCGCTCTATCTTGTCTCTTTCTGCCTCCTGTCGAGATTTATGGACAGACTCTAAAGACCCCTTCCTCTGGAGGTTCCTGTACAAGCGTGATTTTAAAGGTAAACACCAGGGGTTGCTCTGCAATCCAAATGGTTAAAGTCTGAGTAATTGATACCAGAGTGAAGCAGTATATTTAGAATTAAAGTGTCAGTAAACTTTAAAAATAATGTTATATAATTCTGCACATAGGAGCGAGCTGCACTTAGTCTTATGGCGCGGTCGGGCCGGGCTGTGACTATACAGCTGGCCCGATGCGCTGAGTAAATATAACAGACCCGCTTAGCAGAGAGCGGATCTGTGAAACAGCGTTTTTTTTTTTTAATTAATAGGGGAAATTATGTTTTATAAATGTTTGGCTAATATAATGTTATATAATTCTGCACTATGTGCAGAATTATATAACATTATTTTTAAGGTTTACTGTCCCTTTAAGGAATTAACACTATCCCACTTAGTAAACTAAGGGTTAAAGTCTGAGTTATTGATACCAGAGTGAAGCAGTATATTTAAAATTAAGGAATTAACACTATCCCACTTAGTAAACTAATTAATAAACATCATAGTCTTGGACTTAATAAAGGATAACATTGGCTAAAGGATAGATGACTGATTGTTTTAAAAGGCTATTATACTGAAGAAAGTTATCACTTTTGACTCTACAAATCTGTATGTTTAACCCCTGCATAATTAAAAAGGAGCCGCTGAGCAGTGCTAGTCTCAAGCGGAATCTGCCAATGCTGATTGTGTGAACCTCAATTTCCAATCAGGACCTTTGCAGGTTAGATTGGCAGGGTCAATATTGACAAAATTACATGCTTTTATGTATGAGAGCATGTCATTTTTTTTCTTCTATAAAGGTAATACGAGTCCATGGATTCATCCTTTACTTGTGGGATATTATCCTTCTGCTAACAGGAAGTGGCAAAGAGCACCACAGCAGAGCTGTCTATATAGCTCCTCCCTTAGCTCCACCCCCCAGTCATTCTCTTTGCCTACTCTAAGTACTAGGAAGGGTAAAGTGAAAGAGGTGATAAAATATTAGTTTTTAATTTCTTCAAGCAAGAGTTTGTTATTTTAAATGGTACCGGTGTGTACTATTTACTCTCAGGCAGCAGATGGATGAAGACTGCTGCCTGGAGGATGATGATCTTAGCATTTGTAACTAAGATCTATTGCTGTTCCCACAGAGGCTGAGGAGTACAGGAAACTTCAGTGTGAGGAACGGTTTCATGCTATGCAGCAGTGAGGTATGTTCAGTCATATTTTTCTGGAGAGACTGTGTATTTCAGAAAGGCTGACATTATACCCAGGAGGGTAAGGGTAAGCAGTAATCCTAGAGCTAAAAGAAGGGCATTACTTAGCTTGCATATGGGGCCAATTACAAATATGGTTGACACTGAATTGCAAATGTTTGTGAGCAAACGTTTTTTGATTTGGGAGTGCTTTAACGTTTTTGTGGGCAATAACGTTTTGGGCAACTTTATTAAGGGCACACATGGCTTAACTTTTGGGTCTCAGAACCCACATGGCTAGTTATAACCGCTCTGGTGCGGTTCTTTAAGGCTGTGGAGACATTGAGTGAGATGGACGGGGCCTATTTTCGCGCCTCATGCGCAGTTAGTTTTATCAGCAAGCAGCAAGCTCTAACTCCTGAGGGCCCTGGTGTATGTTTTGGGCCAAATCGAAGCTTTTACCCCACATTTTCGATCCCTGAGGGCAGGTAGGGCCACAGCAGGGCTGTGGCAAGGTGCTGAGTGTTTTTTTCCGGATCTGGGCCTATTTTCGATCCGGTTTGCAAATTAAGGGGTTAATTGTTAAAAATTTTTGTGGTGCAATCTTAACTACCTATATTGTGTCTTCATACATTTTGAAAAATGTGGTGCATGTTTAGGCTGTTTTGCAGAACGTGTATGCTTTTTTTCTCTTAAAGGCGCAGTACCGTTTTCTCCAACATAGGTGTGTCCGGTCCACGGCGTCATCCTTACTTGTGGGATATTCTCTTCCCCAACAGGAAATGGCAAAGAGCCCAGCAAAGCTGGTCACATGATCCCTCCTAGGCTCCGCCTACCCCAGTCATTCTCTTTGCCGTTGTACAGGCAACATCTCCACGGAGATGGCTTAGAGTTTTTTAGGGTTAAAGCTTCCAAATTTGGTGTGCAATACTTTTAAGGCTTTAAGACACTGTGGTGAAAATTTGGTGAATTTTGAACAATTCCTTCATGTTTTTTCGCAATTGCAGTAATAAAGTGTGTTCAGTTTAAAATTTAAAGTGACAGTAACGGTTTTATTTTATGCCTGTTTATCATGTCTGAACTACCAGATAGACTGTGTTCTGAATGTGGGGAAGCCAGAATTCCTATTCATTTAAATAAATGTGATTTATGTGACAATGACAATGATGCCCAAGATGATTCCTCAAGTGAGGGGAGTAAGCATGGTACTGCATCATTCCCTCCTTCGTCTACACGAGTCTTGCCCACTCAGGAGGCCCCTAGTACATCTAGCACGCCAATACTCCTTACTATGCAACAATTAACGGCTGTAATGGATAATTCTGTCAAAAACATTTCTCCAACATAGGTGTGTCCGGTCCACGGCGTCATCCTTACTTGTGGGATATTCTCTTCCCCAACAGGAAATGGCAAAGAGCCCAGCAAAGCTGGTCACATGATCCCTCCTAGGCTCCGCCTACCCCAGTCATTCTCTTTGCCGTTGTACAGGCAACATCTCCACGGAGATGGCTTAGAGTTTTTTAGTGTTTAACTGTAGTTTTTCATTATTCAATCAAGAGTTTGTTATTTTCAAATAGTGCTGGTATGTACTATTTACTCAGAAACAGAAAAGAGATGAAGAATTCTGTTTGTATGAGGAAAATGATTTTAGCAACCGTAACTAAAATCCATGGCTGTTCCACACAGGACTGTTGAGAGCTATTAACTTCAGTTGGGGGAACAGTGTGCAGTCTCTTGCTGCTTGAGGTATGACACATTCTAACAAGACGATGTAATGCTGGAAGCTGTCATTTTCCCTATGGGATCCGGTAAGCCATTTTTATTAAGATAGTAAATAAGGGCTTCACAAGGGCTTATTAAGACTGTAGACTTTTTCTGGGCTAAATCGATTCATTATTAACACATATTTAGCCTTGAGGAATCATTTATTCTGGGTATTTTGATATGATTATATCGGCAGGCACTGTTTTTGACACCTTATTCTTTAGGGGCTTCCCTAATCATAGTCAGAGCCTCATTTTCGCGCCGGTAATGGCGCACTTGTTTTTGAGGACAGCATGGCATGCAGCTGCATGTGTGTGGAGCTCTGATACATAGAAAAGTCTTTCTGAAGGCATCATTTGGTATCGTATTCCCCTTTGGGCTTGGTTGGGTCTCAGCAAAGCAGATTCCAGGGACTGTAAAGGGGTTAAATATAAAAACGGCTCCGGTTCCGTTATTTTAAGGGTTAAAGCTTCCAAATTTGGTGTGCAATACTTTTAAGGCTTTAAGACACTGTGGTGAAATTTTGGTGAATTTTGAACAATTCCTTCATACTTTTTCGCAATTGCAGTAATAAAGTGTGTTTAGTTTAAAATTTAAAGTGACAGTAACGGTTTTATTTTAAAACGTTTTTTGTGCTTTGTTATCAAGTTTATGCCTGTTTAACATGTCTGAACTACCAGATAGATTGTGTTCTGAATGTGGGGAAATCAAGGTTCCTTCTCATTTAACTATATGTATTTTATGTCATAAAAAATTTAGTAAAAATGATGCCCAAGATGATTCCTCAAGTGAGGGGAGTAAGCATGGTACTGCATCATCCCCTACT
Source organism: Bombina bombina (assembly GCF_027579735.1). Lineage (NCBI taxonomy): Eukaryota > Metazoa > Chordata > Amphibia > Anura > Bombinatoridae > Bombina > Bombina bombina. Next base: position 1,071,635,144 of record NC_069504.1, read on the forward strand.
TCGTCTACACCAGTCTTGCCCATACAGGAGGCCCCTAGTACATCTAGTGCGCCAATACTCCTTACTATGCAACATTTAACGGCTGTAATGGATAATTCTATCAAAAACATTTTAGCCAATATGCCCACTTATCAGCGAAAGCGCGACTGCTCTGTTTTAGAAAATTCTGTAGAGCATGAGAACGCTGATGATATGGTTTCTGAAGGGCCCCTACACCAGTCTGAGGGGGCCAGGGAGGTTTTGTCTGAGGAGAAATTTCAGATTCAGGAAACATTTCTCAACAAGCTGAACCTGATGTGATTAATTTTAAATTTAAGTTGGAACATCTCCGCGCTCTGCTTAAGGAGGTGTTATCCAATTTGGATGATTGTGATTATCTGGTCATTCCAGAACCACTATGTAAAATAGAAAAGTTCTTAGAGGCCCCGGGGCCCCCCGAAGCTTTTCCTATATCCAAGCGGGTGGCGTACATTGTTAGTAAAGAATGGGACAGGCCCGGTATACCTTTAGTACCTTCCCCCATATTTATAAAATTGTTTTCCTATAGTCGACCCCAGAAAGGACTGATGGCAGACAGTCCCCAAGGTCGAGGGGGCGGTTTCTACTCTACACAAGCGCGCCACTATACCCATAGAAGATAGTTGTGCTTTCCAAGATCCTATGGATAAAAAATTAGAAGGTCTGCTAAAGATGTTTGTTCAGCAAGGTTCCCTTCTACATCCAATTGCATGCATTGTCCCTGTCACTGCAGCCGCGTGTTTCTAGTTTGATGAGCTAGGAAAGGCGATTATTAGTAATTCTTCTTCTTATGAGGAGATTATGGACAGAATTCGTGCTCTTAAATTGGCTAATTCTTTCACCCTCGACGCCACCTTGCAATTGGCTAGGTTAGCGGCGAAAAAATTCTGGGTTTTGCTATTGGGGCGCAGAGCGCTTCGGTTAAAATCTTGGACAGCGGATGCGTCTTCCAAGAACAAATTGCTTGACATTCCTTTCAAGGGGAAAACACTCTTTGGCCCTGACTTGAAAGAGATTATCTCTGATATCACTGGGGGCAAGGGCCACGCCCTTCCTCGGGATAGGTCTTTTCAAGACCAAAAATAAACCTAAGTTTAAGCAGGAAGGTAATACTTCTCAAGCCAATCCAGCCTGGAGACCTATGCAAGGCTGGAACATAGGAAAGCAGGCCAGGAAACCTGCCACTGCTACCAAGATAGCATGAAATGCGGGCCCCCGATCCGGGACCGGATCTGGTGGGGGGCAGACTCTCTCTCTTCGCTCAGGCTGGGGCAAGAGATGTTCTGGATCCTTGGGCGTTAGAAATAGTCTCCCAAGGTTATTCTCTGGAGTTCAAGGGGCTTCCTCCTAGGGGGAGGTTCCACAGGTCTCAGTTGTCTGCAGACCACATAAGAAGACAGGCATTCTTACATTGGGTAAAAGACCTGCTAAAAATGGGAGTGATTCATCCTGTTCCATTAGGAGAACAAGGGATGGGGTTCTACTCCATTCTGTTCATAGTTCCCAAAAAAGAGGGAACGTTCAGACCAATCTTCGATCTCAAGATCTTGAACAAGTTTCTCAAGGTTCCATCGTTCAAGATGGAAACCATTCGAACACTTCTTCCTTCCATCCAGGAAGGTCAATTCATGACCAAGGTGGATTTCAAGGATGCGTATCTACATATTCCTATCCACAAGGAACATTATCGGTTCCTAAGGTTTGCATTCCTGGACAAGCATTTCCAGTTCGTGGCGTTTTCTTTCGGATTAGCCACTGCTCCTAGGTTTTTCTCATAGGTACTAGGGTCCCTTCTGGCGGTGCTAAGACCAAGGGGCATTGCTGTAGTACCTTACTTGGACGACATTCTGATCGAGCGTCGTCCCTTCCTCAAGTATAGGCTCACACGGACATTGTCCTGGCCTTTCTCAGATCTCACGGATGGAAAGTGAACGTGGAAAAGAGTTCTCTATCTCCGTCAACGAGGGTTCCCTTCTTGGGAACTATAATAGACTCCTTAGAAATGAGGATTTTTCTGACAGAAGCCAGAAAAACAAAACTTCTAGACTCTTGTCGGATACTTCATTCCGTTCCTCTTCCTTCCATAGCGCAGGACATGGAAGTGATAGGTTTGATGGTAGCGACACTGGACATAGTTCCTTTTGTGCGCATTCATCTAAGACCATTACAACTGTTCATGCTCAGTCAGTGGAATGGGGACTATTCAGACTTGTCTCCGAAGATACAAGTAAATCAGAGGACCAGAGACTCATTCCGTTGGTGGCTGTCCCTGGACAACTGTCACAAGGGATGACCTTCTGCAGACCAGAGTGGGTCATTGTCACGACCGACGCCAGTCTGAGGGGCTGGGGCGCGGTCTGGGGATCCCTGAAAGCTCAGGGTCTTTGGTCTCGGGTAGACTCTCTTCTACCGATAAATATTCTGGAACTGAGAGCGATATTCGATGCTCTCAAAGCTTGGCCTCAGCTAGCGAGGGCCAAGTTCATACATCAACCATCAGGGGGGAACAAGGAGTTCCCTAGCGATGGAAGAAGTGACCAAAATCATTCTATGGGCGGAGTCTCACTCCTGCCACCTGTCTGCTATCCACATCCCAGGAGTGGAAAATTGGGAAGCGGATTTTCTGAGTCGTCAGACATTGCATCCGGGGGAGTGGGAACTCCATCCGGAAATCTTTGCCCGAGTCACTCAACCGTGGGGCATTCCAGACATGGATCTGATGGCCTCTCGTCAGAACTTTAGAGTTCCTTACTACGGGTACAGATCCAGGGATCCCAAGGCGGCTCTAGGGGATGCACTAGTAGCACCTTGGACCTTCAAACTAGCTTATGTGTTCCCGCCGTTTCCTCTCATCCCCAGGCTGGTAGCCAGGATCAATCAGGAGAGGGCGTCGGTGATTTTGATAGCTCCTGCGTGGCCACGCAGGACTTGGTATGCAGATCTGGTGAATATGTCATCGGCTCCACCATGGAAGCTACCTTTGAGACGAGACCTTCTTGTTCTAGGTCCGTTCGACCCACTCCAGCGGACTGCTTGGAGATTGAACGCTTGATCTTATCAAAGCGAGGGTTCTCAGATTCTGTTATTAATACTCTTGTTCAGGCCTGAAAGCCTGTAACCAGAAAAATTACCACATAATTTGGTATATCTGTTGGTGTGAATCTGCAGGATTCCCTTGGGACAAGGTTAAGATTCCTAAGAGTCTATCCTTCCTTCGAGAAGGATTGGAAAAAGGATTATCTGCAAGTTCCTTGATGGGACAGATTTCTGCCTTGTCCGTGTTACTTCACAAAAAGCTGGCAGCTGTGCCAGATGTTCTAGCCTTTGTTCAGGCTCTGGTTAGAATCAAGCCTGTTTACAAAATTTTTGACTCCTACTTGGAGTCTCAACCTAGTTCTTTCAGTTCTTCAGGGGGTTCCGTTTGAACCCTTACATTCCGTTGATATTAAGTTATTATCTTGGAAAGTTTGTTTTTGGTTGCAATTTCTTCTGCTAGAAGAGTTTCAGAATTATCTGCTCTGCAGTGTTCTTCTCCTTATCTGGAGTTCTATGCAGATAAGGTGGTTTTGCGTACTAAACCTGGTTTTCTTCCAAAAGTTGTTTCTAACAAAGACATTAACCAGGAGATAGTTGTACCTTTCTTTGTGTCCTAATCCAGTTTCAAAAAAGGAACGTTTGTTGCACAACTTGAATGTAGTTCGTGCTCTCAAATTTTACTTAGCAGCTACTAAGGATTTCAGACAAACTTTGTCTTTGTTTGTTGTTTATTCTGGTAAACGGAGAGGTCAAAAAGCAACTTCTACCTCTCTCTCCTTCTGGATTAAAAGCATTATCCGATTGGCTTATGAGACTGCCGGACGGCAGCCTCCTGAAAGAATCACAGCTCACTCCACTAGGGCTGTGGCTTCCACATGGGCCTTCAAGAACGAGGCTTCTGTTGATCAGATATGTAGGGCAGCGACTTGGTCTTCACTGCACACTTTTACCAAATTTTACAAGTTTGATACTTTTGCTTCTTCTGAGGCTATTTTTGGGAGAAGGGTTTTGCAAGCCGTGGTGCCTTCCATTTAGGTGACCTGATTTGCTCCCTCCCTTCATCCGTGTCCTAAAGCTTTGGTATTGGTTCCCACAAGTAAGGATGACGCCGTGGACCGGACACACCTATGTTGGAGAAAACAGAATTTATGTTTACCTGATAAATTTCTTTCTCCAACGGTGTGTCCGGTCCACGGCCCGCCCGGGTTTTTTTAATCAGGTCTGATAATTTATTTTCTTTAACTACAGTCACCACGGTACCATATGGTTTCTCCTATGCAAATATTCCTCCTTAACGTCGGTCGAATGACTGGGGTAGGCGGAGCCTAGGAGGGATCATGTGACCAGCTTTGCTGGGCTCTTTGCCATTTCCTGTTGGGGAAGAGAATATCCCACAAGTAAGGATGACGCCGTGGACCGGACACACCGTTGGAGAAAGAAATTTATCAGGTAAACATAAATTCTGTTTTTAGCCAAAATGAACACTTATCAGCGTAAGCGCGACTGCTCTGTTTTAGATACTGAAGAGCATGACGACGCTGATAATAATGGTTCTGAAGGGCCCCTAACCCAGTCTGATGGGGCCAGGGAGGTTTTGTCTGAGGGAGAAATTACTGATTCAGGGAACATTTCTCAACAAGCTGAACCTGATGTGATTACGTTTAAATTTAAGTTGGAACATCTCCGCATTCTGCTTAAGGAGGTATTATCCACTCTGGATGATTGTGACAAGTTGGTCATCCCAGAGAAACTATGTAAAATGGACAAGTTCCTAGAGGTCCCGGGGCTCCCAGAAGCTTTTCCTATACCCAAGCGGGTGGCGGACTTTGTTAATAAAGAATGGGAAAGGCCCGGTATTCCTTTCGTCCCTCCCCCCATATTTAAAAAATTGTTTCCTATGGTCGACCCCAGAAAGGACTTATGGCAGACAGTCCCCAAGGTCGAGGGAGCGGTTTCCACTTTAAACAAACGCACCACTATACCCATAGAGGATAGTTGTGCTTTCAAAGATCCTATGGATAAAAAATTAGAAGGTTTACTTAAAAAGATGTTTGTTCAGCAGGGTTACCTTCTACAACCAATTTCATGCATTGTCCCTGTCGCTACAGCCGCATGTTTCTGGTTCGATGAGCTGATAAAGGCGGTCGATAGTGATTCTCCTCCTTATGAGGAGATTATGGACAGAATCAATGCTCTCAAATTGGCTAATTCTTTCACCCTAGACGCCACTTTGCAATTGGCTAGGTTAGCGGCTAAGAATTCTGGATTTGCTATTGTGGCGCGCAGAGCGCTTTGGTTGAAATCTTGGTCAGCTGATGCGTCTTCCAAGAACAAGCTACTTAACATTCCTTTCAAGGGGAAAACGCTGTTTGGCCCTGACTTGAAAGAGATTATCTCTGATATCACTGGGGGTAAGGGCCACGCCCTTCCTCAGGATCGGCCTTTCAAGGCAAAAAATAAACCTAATTTTCGTCCCTTTCGTAGAAACGGACCAGCCCAAAGTGCTACGTCCTCTAAGCAAGAGGGTAATAATTCTCAAGCCAAGCCAGCTTGGAGACCAATGCAAGGCTGGAACAAGGGAAAGCAGGCCAAGAAACCTGCCACTGCTACCAAGACAGCATGAAATGTTGGCCCCCGATCCGGGACCGGATCTGCTGGGGGGCAGACTCTCTCTCTTCGCTCAGGCTTGGGCAAGAGATGTTCTGGATCCTTGGGCGCTAGAAATAGTCTCCCAAGGTTATCTTCTGGAATTCAAGGGGCTTCCCCCAAGGGGGAGGTTCCACAGGTCTCAGTTGTCTTCAGACCACATAAAAAGACAGGCATTCTTACATTGTGTAGAAGACCTGTTAAAAATGGGAGTGATTCATCCTGTTCCATTAAGAGAACAAGGGATGGGGTTCTACTCCAATCTGTTCATAGTTCCCAAAAAAGAGGGAACGTTCAGACCAATCTTAGATCTCAAGATCTTAAACAAGTTTCTCAAGGTTCCATCGTTCAAGATGGAAACCATTCGAACTATTCTTCCTTCCATCCAGGAAGGTCAATTCATGACCACGGTGGATTTAAAGGATGCGTATCTACATATTCCTATCCACAAGGAACATCATCGGTTCCTAAGGTTCGCATTCCTGGACAAGCATTACCAGTTCGTGGCGCTTCCTTTCGGATTAGCCACTGCTCCAAGGATTTTCACAAAGGTACTAGGGTCCCTTCTAGCTGTGCTAAGACCAAGGGGCATTGCTGTAGTACCTTACTTGGACGACATTCTGATTCAAGCGTCGTCCCTTCCTCAAGCAAGGGCTCACACGGACATTGTCCTGGCCTTTCTCAGATCTCACGGATGGAAAGTGAACGTGGAAAAGAGTTCTCTATCTCCGTCAACAAGGGTTCCCTTCTTGGGAACAATAATAGACTCCTTAGAAATGAGGATTTTTCTGACAGAGGCCAGAAAAACAAAACTTCTAGACTCTTGTCGGATACTTCATTCCGTTCCTCTTCCTTCCATAGCGCAGTGCATGGAAGTGATCGGTTTGATGGTAGCGGCAATGGACATAGTTCCTTTTGCGCGCATTCATCTAAGACCATTACAACTGTGCATGCTCAGTCAGTGGAATGGGGACTATACAGACTTGTCTCCGAAGATACAAGTAAATCAGAGGACCAGAGACTCACTCCGTTGGTGGCTGTCCCTGGACAACCTGTCACAAGGGATGACATTCCGCAGACCAGAGTGGGTCATTGTCACGACCGACGCCAGTCTGATGGGCTGGGGCGCGGTCTGGGGATCCCTGAAAGCTCAGGGTCTTTGGTCTCGGGAAGAATCTCTTCTACCGATAAATATTCTGGAACTGAGAGCGATATTCAATGCTCTCAAGGCTTGGCCTCAGCTAGCGAGGGCCAAGTTCATACGGTTTCAATCAGACAACATGACAACTGTTGCGTACATCAACCATCAGGGGGGAACAAGGAGTTCCCTAGCGATGGAAGAAGTGACCAAAATCATTCTATGGGCGGAGTCTCACTCCTGCCACCTGTCTGCTATCCACATCCCAGGAGTGGAAAATTGGGAAGCGGATTTTCTGAGTCGTCAGACATTGCATCCGGGGGAGTGGGAACTCCATCCGGAAATCTTTGCCCAAGTCACTCAGCTGTGGGGCATTCCAGACATGGATCTGATGGCCTCTCGTCAGAACTTCAAAGTTCCTTGCTACGGGTCCAGATCCAGGGATCCCAAGGCGGCTCTAGTGGATGCACTAGTAGCACCTTGGACCTTCAAACTAGCTTATGTGTTCCCGCCGTTTCCTCTCATCCCCAGGCTGGTAGCCAGGATCAATCAGGAGAGGGCGTCGGTGATCTTGATAGCTCCTGCGTGGCCACGCAGGACTTGGTATGCAGATCTGGTGAATATGTCATCGGCTCCACCTTGGAAGCTACCTTTGAGACGAGACCTTCTTGTTCAGGGTCCGTTCGAACATCCGAATCTGGTTTCACTCCAGCTGACTGCTTGGAGATTGAACGCTTGATCTTATCGAAGCGAGGGTTCTCAGATTCTGTTATCGATACTCTTGTTCAGGCCAGAAAGCCTGTAACTAGAAAGATTTACCACAAAATTTGGAAAAAATATATCTGTTGGTGTGAATCTAAAGGATTCCCTTGGGACAAGGTTAAGATTCCTAAGATTCTATCCTTCCTTCAAGAAGGATTGGAAAAAGGATTATCTGCAAGTTCCCTGAAGGGACAGATTTCTGCCTTGTCTGTGTTACTTCACAAAAAGCTGGCAGCTGTGCCAGATGTTCAAGCCTTTGTTCAGGCTCTGGTTAGAATTAAGCCTGTTTACAAACCTTTGACTCCTCCTTGGAGTCTCAATTTAGTTCTTTCAGTTCTTCAGGGGGTTCCGTTTGAACCCTTACATTCCGTTGATATTAAGTTATTATCTTGGAAAGTTTTGTTTTTAGTTGCAATTTCTTCTGCTAGAAGAGTTTCAGAATTATCTGCTCTGCAGTGTTCTCCTCCTTATCTGGTGTTCCATGCAGATAAGGTGGTTTTACGTACTAAACCTGGTTTTCTTCCAAAAGTTGTTTCTAAACATTAACCAGGAGATTATCGTACCTTCTCTGTGTCCGAAACCAGTTTCAAAGAAGGAACGTTTGTTGCACAATTTGGATGTTGTTCGCGCTCTAAAATTCTATTTAGATGCTACAAAGGATTTTAGACAAACATCTTCCTTGTTTGTTGTTTATTCCGGTAAAAGGAGAGGTCAAAAAGCAACTTCTACCTCTCTCTCTTTTTGGATTAAAAGCATCATCAGATTGGCTTACGAGACTGCCGGACGGCAGCCTCCCGAAAGAATCACAGCTCATTCCACTAGGGCTGTGGCTTCCACATGGGCCTTCAAGAACGAGGCTTCTGTTGATCAGATATGTAGGGCAGCGACTTGGTCTTCACTGCACACTTTTACCAAATTTTACAAGTTTGATACTTTTGCTTCTTCTGAGGCTATTTTTGGGAGAAAGGTTTTGCAAGCCGTGGTGCCTTCCATTTAGGTGACCTGATTTGCTCCCTCCCTTCATCCGTGTCCTAAAGCTTTGGTATTGGTTCCCACAAGTAAGGATGACGCCGTGGACCGGACACACCTATGTTGGAGAAAACAGAATTTATGTTTACCTGATAAATTACTTTCTCCAACGGTGTGTCCGGTCCACGGCCCGCCCTGGTTTTTTTAATCAGGTCTGATAATTTATTTTCTTTAACTACAGTCACCACGGTACCATATGGTTTCTCCTATGCAAATATTCCTCCTTAACGTCGGTCGAATGACTGGGGTAGGCGGAGCCTAGGAGGGATCATGTGACCAGCTTTGCTGGGCTCTTTGCCATTTCCTGTTGGGGAAGAGAATATCCCACAAGTAAGGATGACGCCGTGGACCGGACACACCGTTGGAGAAAGTAATTTATCAGGTAAACATAAATTCTGTTTTTTAAGATTGTTATTTTTTTCACTAAATTAAGTGTTTTCATGCTTGTTTGTAGTCATTACTAGCCTGTTCAACATGTCTGACATTGAGGAAAGTCAATGTTCAATATGTTTAGAAGCCATTGTGGAACCTCCACTTAGAATGTGTCCCTCATGCACTGAAAGGTCAATAAATTGTAAAGAACATATTTTAGCTACTAAAAGTATGTCGCAGGATGATTCTCAGTCAGAAGAGAATCAGGTTTTGCCATCTAATTCTCCCCAAGTGTCAAACCGTTTACGCCCGCACAAGCGACGCCAAGTACTTCTAGTGAGTCTAATTCTTTCAACTTGCAAGATATGGCCGTAGTTATGAATACTACCCTCACAGAGGTTTTATCTAAGCTGCCTGGGTTGCAGGGGAAGCGCAGTAGGTCTGGTGTGAGAACAAACGCTGAGCCCTCTGATGCTTTATTAGCCATATCCGATGTACCCTCACAATGTTCTGACGTGAGGGATTTGCTGGCTGAGGGAGAGATTTCTGATTCAGGAAATATGTTCCCTCAGACAGATTCAGATATGACGGCTTTTAAATTTAAACTAGAACACCTCCGTTTATTGCTCAGGGAGGTTTTAGCTACTCTGGATGATTGTGACCCTATTGTAGTTCCAGAGAAATTGTGTAAAATGGACAGATTCCTAGAGGTTCCTGCCTACACTGATGTTTTTCCGGTCCCTAAGAGGATTTTGGAAATTGTTACTAAGGAGTGAGATAGACCAGGTATTCCGTTCGCTCCCCCTCCTACTTTTAAGAAAATGTTTCCCATATCTGACGCTGTGCGGGACTCGTGGCAGACGGTCCCTAAGGTGGAGGGAGCTATTTCTTTCATGTAATTAGCAAGAGTCCATGAGCTAGTGACGTATGGAATATACATTCCTACCAGGAGGGGCAAAGTTTCCCAAACCTCAAAATGCCTATAAATACACCCCTCACCACACCCACAATTCAGTTTTACAAACTTTGCCTCCGATGGAGGTGGTGAAGTAAGTTTGTGCTAGATTCTACGTTGATATGCGCTCCGCAGCAAGTTGGAGCCCGGTTTTCCTCTCAGCGTGCAGTGAATGTCAGAGGGATGTGAGGAGAGTATTGCCTATTTGAATGCA